>NC_053489.1:44706417-45006417 GCF_905171775.1 Rana temporaria | reverse complement strand
AGGATGACAGTACCGTCCCACTGTCTACGCAAGCACCATTATACAGTTGTGTGGTAGGGTTGCCCACTGCATGGTCCTGTAGAAGTTGGCTGGTTTCAATGCCCAATATTATCCCACAATCAGAGTTAAAGGAGAGTTCCGCCGAAAAATAAAAATAAAAAATAAAAGTCAGCAGCTACAAATACTGCAGCTGTTGACTTTTAATATATGGACACTTACCTGTCTTGGGCGCCCTGTGATGTCGGCACCCGAAAGCTGATCTGTCCCTCGGCTCTCGGGTGGAGGCGCCGCTATCTTGGGTAAGGAAACCAGGAAGTGAAAGCGGAGGTTCACCTTAAAAACATGTATTTAACATTCCATTCAGCATAATTCCAACATTTACACTATGCCGTTTTTATTTGTTTGTTTTTTGCTGTACATACCGTCTTATTGTTATTTTCCACCCGGCTTCTGGGTTCTCACTCCCGCGGGAGTAGGCGTTCCTATGCAGAGGCTAGATGATTGACGCCTTGTGAAAAACATCCCCCCGGCGCACAAGGCGCGTCACCAGTTTTCCAAAAGCAGCCGAACTGCTAGTCGGCTCTATACGGCGCTCAACGGCGCCTGCCGTGTAGAGCTGACTGCGCAGGCGCCGTATAGAGCCGGCTACTTTCGGAAAACTGGTGACACGCCTTATGCACCGGGGGGGCGTCAATCATCTAGCGTCTGCATAAGAACGCCTACTCCCGCGGGAGTGAGAACCCGGAAACCGGGTGGAAAATAACAATAAGACGGTATGTACAGCAAAAAAAAAAAAAACGGCATAGTGTAAATGTTGGAATTATGCTGAATGGAATGTTAAATACATGTTTTTAGGGTGAAACTCCGCTTGAAGCCTTGACGCTTCACTTCCTGGTTCCCTACTGCGCATGCGTGAGTTGCGCTGTGCAATCCCACTGTGTCTCCCAAAAGACAGCGGGGGGGGGGGGGGGGGGGTGCGACGAGCTATGCCCAGAAGTGGGAGCAAATACCTGCATTACACAGGTATCTGCTCCCTCCTCCCCCCTGAAAGGTGCCAAACGTGACACCGGAGGGAGGGAGGAATCTGAAAAGCGGAAGTTCAATTTTTGGGTGAAACTCTGCTTTAAGACTGGCTAATCCCCCCTTCATTAGAGATCACATGACTAAATGACTAGAAATGTGATCAGCCGACCATCCACTCCAGGATTCCAAACCTGTTTCGGAATCTCATTCAAGGAGTTTTAATGATTTAAAGAGAAAATAGTAATACAAATCAAACAAGCCAACGTACAGGTCAGCAAAATCATGTAATATATTACAGATAAAATTAACAGGACAAAGAGGATTGCAACTCCAAGGGGTCAGAGAAGGCTATAAAATACATCTGATGCTGTCAGGAGAGATCCGCTGTAGACACATTGGGTTGACTTACTTAACAGAGTTGCCCCATAGTTTTGTAAAATGTGCAACAAAAAAATTGATAAAAGAGAAACAAACCAACGCTGTAGAGTGGACAAGAGAAAGAAAAGAGAGAGAGGGATAGAGGGAGAGAGAGGGGGGAGAGAGGATAGAGAGGGAGAGGGGGGAGAGAGAGAGAGAAATGGGATAGAAAGAGAGAGAGAGGGGGAGAGAGAAAGGGAGGGAGAGTAAGAGAGTGAGAGAGAGGGGGGGATAGAGAGAGAGGGGAGAGAGAGAGGGGCAGGAAGGGGGTGAAAATACCCCATATTGAAGTGGTTAAACCAATCAATAAACACTTATTGGGATTTTTGTTTACCAAAAACATGTAGCAGAACGCATATTGGCCTAAATTTATGAGAAATTTGATTTTAAAATATTTTTTATTGGGTATGTTTTATAGCAGAAAGTAAAAGTCTTCTTTTTTTTGATCATAGCGCAAAAAAATAAAAAATACAGTGGTGATCCAATCCCACCAAAAGAAAGCTCTATTTGTGGGGAAAAAAATGACATCAATTTTATTTGGGTACAGCGTCGCACGACCACGCAATAGTCAGTTAACATAACACAGTGCCATATCGCGAAAAATGGCCTGGTCGTGAAGGGGGGGTAAATCTTCCAGAGGTCAAGCGGTTAAAGTGGAGACTTGGGAAAAATGACACGTATGATGCGTCCTCCCTGAAATATAGTTTTATTATTTTTATTCGTTTGATCTTTCCACTTTCCTCTTTCCACTTTCTTTAATGCCACGTACACACGACGTGATTCCTCTCAAGCCTGCCTTGCATACACACGATTGTGAAAAAAATGCTCGAGCAAAGCGCGGTGACGTACAACACGTACGACAGCACTATAAAGGGGAGATTCCATTCGAATGGCGCCACCCTTTGGGCTGCTTATGCCAATTTCCCCGTCTCATAACTTGCTTCTGAGCATGCATGTTTTTTTCCCCCCTCGTTAAAGCGTACACACAACAGCTTTTCACGACAAGAAAAACGACGAAGTGAAAAACCACGAGAAATTTCTAACGGCTCCGGGACCACGTTGGTCCGGGGTTGTGATCCATTAAGTAGGCCCGGTAGTCAGACTGGGTCTACATTCGCAGAGTGGTCCTGAGCTGTCCGTCCTGAGGGAGGAAGCCACTCGATTAAGAACCTGTCTTGGAGAGCACCGAGCACGAGGCTGGTATCTCAGGAGAGGCCTTGAACTTCATCGAAGGACGCACCATTACTGAAAGGCTGGATGACGGTCGTCTGTTAGTTCTAAGTTCACAAGAAGTTATCTCAGGACAGATCTGGTGCTTTATCCTGTCCTGAGAGGATTTTGGACTGAATGTGTCTCCATCTTTGGGAAGGTCTGTGGCAGAGACTTTACCGAAATCCGTGCGACACCCTGGCTGCTAGGCTAGTGAGAGAGGCCTATCCGGGTGCGCAATACCCGCTCTGGCTAGAGTGGCGACGAAAGCTGTGTTGCTGGAAGCAGGAGTGTTGGGCAAATAAAGCAGCGTTATATTGTTTTTCCCAACCCCTTAAAACAGTTGCCGACCAGCCGTCGCAGTTTTACGGCGGCAGGTCGGCTCGGCTGCGAAAAATCACGTAATATTACGCGATTTCGCATTTCAGCCACTTGGGGCGCACGCGAGCCCGGCGGGCGCGATCACTGCCGGGCACCCGCCATCGCTCGTTACAGAGCGAGAACCGGGAGCTGTGTGTGTAAACACACAGCTCCCGGTCCTGTCAGGGGGAGAAATGACGGATCGTCTGTTCATACAATGTATGAACAGCGATCTGTCATTTCCCCTAGTCAGTCCAACCCCCCTTCAGTTAGAACACACCTAGGAAACATAATTAACCGCTTCAGTGCGCCCTAGTGTTACCCCTTCCCTGCCAGTGAAATTTTTACAGTAATCAATGCATTTTTATAGCACTGATCGCTATAAAAATGCCAATGGTCCCAAAAATTTGTCAAAAGTGTCCGAAGTGTCCGCCATAAGGTCGCAGTACCAATAAAATTCGCTGATCGCCGCCATTACTAGTTAAAAAAAAATATTAATAAAAATTCCATAAAACTATCCCCTATTTTGTAGACGCTATAACTTTTGCGCAAACCAATCAATAAACACTTATTGCGATTTTTTTTCCCCGAAAAAATATGTAGACTAGGTATCGGACTAAACTGAGGGAAAAAATTTTTTTTATATATTTTTGGGGGATATTTATTATAGCAAAAATATAATATAATTTTTTTTTCAAAATTCTCGCTTTATTTTTGTTTATAGCGCAAAAAATAAAAACCGCAGAGGTGATCAAATTCCACCAAAAGAAAGCTCTATTTGTGGGGAAAAAAGGACGCCAATTTTGTTTGAGAGCCACGTCGCATGGCCGCGCAATTGAATGAATGAATGACTTGTATAGCGCAACGCATGCGAACTGAATCGCCTCTGGGCGCTTTAATTGTCAGTTAAAGCGACGCAGTGCCGAATCGTAAAAAGTGGCCCGTCATTGACCAGCAAAATGGTCTGGGGCTGAAGTGGTTAACCACCACTTTTGCTGGACAGCTTGGCCCGCTTATAAATGTGAAGAACAATATAAATAAAGGCAAATTAAATTTTAAAATAATACTTGAAGTACTGAAAACATTTTTTTACTCTTTCCAATTTTATACAGTTACTAGAATTTTTTTTATATAAAGACTTTAATTTATAAATATAACGGATAAGGTAGAAGCATCACGTTTCTTTGCTGCCACATGTGTAGTGCTCTGCAAAAAAAAAAAAAAAGATACACATTTCTTAATTAAAACTTTTACATTTGAATAGGGAGGAAAACTTTTTTTTCTTTAAAAAAATGTATGATAAATCGTTCCTTTAGGACGCAGACAATGCGTTATGTTACAGTGACTGGGCTGGGAAATGAACATTTAATGTGAAGTTAATTACCCCATGAATTATTTGGCAGTTTCTAGAAATTATCCCTGGGAGTCTGCACAGACAAGATTCTGAAATGCTCCCGAGGTTTTCTTTTATTTATATATTTTTGCCTTGACATTTCTCACAGGAAGATTGTGTTCGTTTTGCCATATACTTTTTATGCAAACACGGGGGGATTCAATATAAAATAGCACTAAGTCAGACATTTGCAATTTAAATTTAATTAGTGTTTTGTGGATATTTAAAGGTTTAGTCCATTGGTGGATGAAGCTGTCTTCTTTCAAATCTCAAAAGGTCTAGTAGCTAGATATGTGCAATCCTGGCCCTTACCCATTGCTGCGGGGCATTTACTTTTGCAGCCTCCAGCAATTGAAATGTGGGGAGGTGCAGCAACAGTAAACAAACGATGGGTTTGATTTGCAAAAATTTGAGAGTGCAAGATTTGTTGCAACTGAAAACAAATTGGCTTCCATTTTTTTTCGTCGTAGCTTCCAGGGATCGACAAATCCCGGGCGCCAGGTCGCCATGGCGACTAGAAATAGTGACCTGGCGACTTGGCTTGGAAGGTGGGCAAAAAAAAAAAAAAACAAGTTATTACGACCAGATGTGAGCTGGCGCCATCTGGTGGTGGCCGTTGGTATTGCAAGTTAATCATTACAAGTTAAACAGCAATTCTAATGTAATTTTTCACTATTTTCACTGCCATCTTCTTCCCTCTAATTAGAACCCCCAAACATTATATATATTTTTTATCCTAACACCCTAGAGAATAAAATGGCGATCGTTGCAATACTTTCTGTCACTCCGTATTTGCGCAGCGGTCTTACAAGCGCACTTTTTTGGGAAAAAATACACTTTTTTTAATTAAAAAATAAGACAACAGTAAAGTTTTCCCCATTTTTTTAAATATTATGAAAGATAATGTTACGCCGAGTAAATTCATATCCAACATGTCACGCTTCAAAATTGCGTCCGCTCGTGGAATGCCGACAAACTTTTACCCTTTAAAATCTCCATAGGCGACGTTTAAAAAATTCTACAGGTTGCATGTTTTGAGTTACAGAGGAGGACTAGGGCTAGAATTATTGCTCTCGCTCTACCAATCACGGCGATACCTCACATGTGTGGTTTGAACACCGTTTACATATGCGGGTGCTGCTCACGTATGTGTTCGCTTCTGCGTGCAAACTCGTCGGGACGGGGCGCGTTTTCTGGCTCCTAACTTTTTTAGCTGGCTCCTAGATTCCAAGCAAATTTGTCAACCCCTGGCTTAACCCCCTTGTGTCCGCGCTATAGCCAAATGATGGCACAGACCTACACAGGGTGGATCCGCCCTATACGCAGACTACGCAAGCTGCGTAGGGCCCCCGGATTTACTCTGGGCCCCGCTGGGAAGCATGGAGTTTTTATTTGCATCTGCGATTCCTAACGTGGCGGCGGCATTTCGAGTATCCGCCCGCGGCGCTGAACATTGACAATGTAGCAGTAGTGAGTCAGACGTCAGGTGACGTCAGTGAGACGGCCGCCGCTAATGCTTATGGGAGCTGTAGTCCACGAGCGGCTAAGTGCTGAAGCTCCCTGCTCCTGGGGGGGTGGAGTCAGTCACTCTGAGGAGAGGAGAGCGGCACAGCTGTGGTGACGGTCAGATTTTATTTTCCCTGCCAATGCCTTTTGGAAACGGTAGGACTAGGAGGTGAATGTGTGTAAAAAAAAAAAACTGAATGTTATGTGTGTAAAAAAAAAACCCTGACATTGTGTACAAAAAAAACCCTGAATGTTATGTGGTAAAAAAAAAAAACCTGAATGTTATGTGGTAAAAATAAAAAAACCCTGAATGTTGTGGTAAAAAAAAACCTGAATGTTATGTGGTAAAAAAAAAAAAACCCTGAATGTTGTGGTAAAAAAAAACCTGAATGTTATGTGGTAAAAAAAAAAAAAACCCTGAATGTTGTGGTAAATAAAAAAACCCGAATTTTATGTGGTAAAAAAAAAACCCCTGAATGTTATGTGTGTAAAAAAAAACCCTGAATGTTATGTGGTAAAAAAAAAACCCTGAATGTTATGTGGTAAAAAAAAAAAAAACTGAATATTATGTGGAAAAAATAAAAACCCCAAATGTTATGCGGTAAAAAAAAAACCTGAATTGTATGTGGTAAAAAAAAAACTGAATGTTATGTGGTAAAAAAAAAACCCTGAATGTTATGTGGTAAAAAAAAAACCTGAATGTTATGTGGTAAAAATACAAAAAACCCTGAATGTTGTGGTAAAAAAAAACCTGAATGTTATGTGGTAAAAAAAAAAAAAACCCTGAATGTTGTGGTAAAAAAAACCCTGAATGTTATGCGGTAAAAAAAAACCCTGAATGTTATGTGGTAAAAAAAAAACCTGAATGTTATGTGGTAAAAATAAAAAAAAACTGAATGTTGTGGTAAAAAAAACCCTGAATGTTGTGGTAAAAAAAACCCTGAATGTTATGTGGTAAAAATAAAAAAACCCTGAATGTTGTGGTAAAGAAAACCCTGAATGTTATGTGGTAAAAAAAAAAAAACCCTGAATGTTATGTGGTAAAAAAAAAAAAACCCTGAATGTTATGCGGTAAAAAAAAACCCTGAATGTTATGTGGTAAAAAAAAAACCTGAATGTTATGTGGTAAAAATAAAAAAAAACTGAATGTTGTGGTAAAAAAAACCCTGAATGTTGTGGTAAAAAAAAAAAAACTAAATGTTATGTGGTAAAAAAAAACCCTGAATGTCATGTGGTAAAAAAAAAAAAAACCCTGAGTCTTATGCGGTAAAAAAAAAACCTGAATGTTATGTGGTAAAAAAAAAAAAACCCTGAATGTCATGTGGTAAAAAAAAAAACCTGAATGTTATGTGGCAATGGCGAATGGTTTACATAGCTCACGGTATCACGGGTCAGATAGAGGGCCCCTTAGCAGAATTGTGCTTAGGGCCCCCTAGAGGTCAGGATCGGCACTGGACCTACATTGCGAGGAGGCTGTGATATGACGTCCTCACGTGCATGAACTCCCTGCACACCCCCTGCGCTCTGTGATCACAGAGTCAATGAGACTTGGGTGATCACAGATACAAGGGGCCAATCTCGGCCCCTTACCACGTGATCAGCTGTCAGCCAATGACAGCTGATCACATGATGTAAACAGAAAAATCGTTAATCTTTTTATTTCTCCTCACACTAAGGCTGCTTTCACATTGAGGCGTGCAGCCGCGGTGACGGTATAGCCACGCTATTTGTAGCGCGGCTATACCGTCGTATTTACCGCGATATTCGGGCGCTAGCGGTGAGGTTTTAACCCCCGCTAGCGGCCGAAAAAGGCTTTTATAGGGAATCACAATCGATGACGTCACACCTACAGCCACACCCCCCTACAGTTGTAAACACACATAACCCCTTCAGCGCCCCCTTGTGGTTAACTCCCAAACTGCAATTGTCATTTTCACAGTAAACAATGCATTTTAAATGCATTTTTTGCTGTGAAAATGACAATGGTCCCAAAAATGTGTCAAAATTGTCCGAAGTGTCCGCCATAATGTCGCAGTCACGAAAAAAATCGCTGATCGCTGCCAGTAGCAGTAAAAAAAAATAATTAACAAAAATGCAATAAAACTATCCCCTTTTTTGTAAACGCTATAAATTTTGCGCAAATCAATCGATAAACGCTTATTGCGTATTTTTTTTACCAAAAATAGGTAGAAGAATACGGCCTAAACTGAGGAATAACAAATGTTTTATATATTTTTGGGGGATATTTATTATAGAAAAAAGTAAAAAATATAGCATTTTTTTCAAAATTGTCGCTCTATTATTGTTTATAGCGCAACAAATAAAAACTGCAGAGGTGATCAAATACCACCAAAAGAAAGCTCTATTTGTGGGAAAAAAAGGATGTCAATTTTGTTTGGGAGCCACGTCGCACGACCGCGCAATTGTCAGTTAAAGCGACGCAGTGCCGAATCGCACTAACTGGCCGGGTCCTTTAGCTGCCTAAAGGTCCGGGTCTTAAGTGGTTAAGGGGGTGCGGCAAGGGGTGTGTCCTATGCCTGCATACTTTTGCTGATAGGTGTCCCTCATCCCCATCTCAAAAAGTTGGGAGGTATGCACAAGTATGAACCAGCCATTCTCCTCCCGAATCCCACCTCTGAAAATTGCTAATGTGGCGAACAAACCACAAAACATGGATTCTGGTTTCCTTTTTTTTTTTATCTTGTTAATCGAGTGTTTATCCTAGCACACAACCTGCTCATAATAACTGCCTTCAGTTCTGAGGTTATTTCCAAGGTTTCCTCTTAGGACGCTGCCGGCTTATAACATAACTAACATGATCATCATGTGTATTGTTGCTAAGCAGGTTTCTGCCTTCTCTATGAAATCTAATCAACCTGGAATTACTTCAATTCCTGTTTATAGAAAGAAGTATATTAATGTAAGGTAGAAAATTAGATTAATATTGCAATCGGGATAAATGATAAATTAGAGCGCATATGTATGTAATGCATGCTAATGTATACGGGGTGGTCATGACCGCCGAGGGCCTCCATACAACAACATGAGGAAGAGATAGAAAACAGCGGCGCTACTGATACAGAAACTAATAGTTTGAGCAAAGGGTTAAATGCGTCCGATTCGGCAGCGGACGCATTTAACCCTTTCTTCAAACACTAGCAGGGGTTAAAAGCGCCCCACTAGTGACCGAATAGCGCAGCTAAAACAATGGTAAAACGATTTACCGATAACGCAGCCAGCTGGCAGTGTACAATTGCTTTTTGAGATAATGCAGCTTCACTTCATGCCCATATAAATATAGCCTAGAGAATGTACAGACCCCCTTTCAGCACAGATGAACCCCCCCTTCTGCACAGACCCCCCCCCCCCCATTCAACACAGATGGACCCCCCATTCAGCACAAATCCCCCCCATTCTGCACAGACCCCTCCCTTCATCACAGATGGACCTCCCCCTTCAGCACAGACCCCCCCCTTCAGCACAGATGGACCCCCTTTAAGCACAGACCTCCTCTTCAGCACAGATGGACCCCCTTTAAGCACAAACCCCCCCTTTCAGCACAGACACACCCTCTCTCCCCCATCCCATTCAGTACCTCAGATCAGCCATCAGCGCGGCACAGCAGGTTCCCTCCCCCTGTGTATACATAAACACTGGAGGGGGAGGCGGCTTCACTCTGCTCGCTGTGCCTGTGTGACATCCGGCCCGGGACCGCTCAGACAGCCCGCGGCCGCGAGAGAAGGGGTTGGTTGGTCAGGTGCAGTGGTGTCACCCCTTACCAGACCACCCCCCCCCCTGCAATAACACGGCCAGCAGCTCACCTCTCTCTCCCTGTTCTAACCTGCCTGTCACCGCAGCGCTCTTCACTCTTCAACACCTTCTTGCTTTTCCAGGGGGGGTCAATTGCCCCCTTTGCCCTATGGAGCGGACGCGCATGGGCACGACTGAAGCTTTATTGAGGTAGATCTACAAACTATAATTACAACATATCATTAGACAAGCCTTTCCCAACCTTTTTTAAAATGGAGGAACCCTTGAAATAACTTTCCAGTCTCTGGCAACCCCTTCTCAAGATTTACAGCTCTTAGGATATTAGTGTGATGGTCAGTAGGAAAAATACTCCTTACATTTGTGGTCGGGGGAAGAAACCCCCTTTACAGATAGCAAAAAAGTCAACTGTGTCAATGGTTACCGTATATACTCGAGTATAAGTCGAGTTTTTCAGCAAATTTTTTTGTGCTGAAAATGCCCCCCTCCGCTTATACTCGAGTCACCTTTTTACGCCTGATCTCCCAGGCTTTGGGGACCCGGTACTGGCCGGCCGTAGGTCCCCAAACTTGGCACACATATAGCCCCACGCTTCCTCTACAAGTGTGCAAAGTGTGTTGTCCGGGGGACCTACAGTCAGGGAGCACTAATTTTTCAAACCTGGGCACTCCTTCTATATACGCCCATGTTAAACGTAATTCTAGTCATGGACACAGTGAGGCATGGGCACAGTGAGGCATGGGCACAGTGAGGCATGCACATGGACACAGTGAGGCATAGTGAGGCATGCAGATGTACACCCTAGGCTTATACTCGAGTCAATACGTTTTCCCATTTTATTGTGGTAAAATTAGGCGCCTTGGCTTATATTCGAGTATATACGGTACTTATCTCCACAGAAGGCAGAACATTTCCCAGATGAAGAGAGACTATGATAGATTTGGTGGCTTTGGCATAGTGTTTGGACTCAAAGGAAGAATGAAACCACCAAGCTACTCATTCACTCCTTCATTATCTCTCGCCTTGACTATTGCAACTCTCTTCTCATAGGTAGGCTGACCAGACATCCCCGGTTTCCTAGGACAGTCCCCGGATTGAGGACACTGTCCCCAGACCAAGTCTGTCCCCATTTTGTCCCCGGATTGGATTTGAACAAGGGCTGGGGCAATTTCAAAGACAGTTAGTGCAGAATTAAAAAAAAAAAATCTGAATTACACACCCCCTGCTCTAGCTTAGGGGGGTTTATTTTTTTCCATTATCTGTGACCCTTTTTGATGACCATGTGCTGGTCGGAGGGGAGGGAATATTTCTTCAGCTTCGAGTGCATGCCCATTCAGCTCCGCTCGCATGTTCTTCTGCCTTGGCTTAAGTCCCAGCCAGCCGCCTGCCTATCTCCTTGCCTTCCCTGATGGAGTGATCTTCCTCTGCTCCCCACCCAGTAGTAGCCGGGTCCAGCGACGGGCAAGAGAGTTGCTGATTGCTAGTAAAACAAAAAAATATGTCCCCGGATTTCATTTTAAAAATCTGGTCACCTTACTCATAGGCCTACCTCTCCATAGGCTATCCCCTCTTCTGTCCATCATGAATGTTGCTGCCAGACTCATCTACCTTACCAACCTCTCAGTGTCTGCCACCCCTCTCCACCCATCCCTACACTGGCTTCTAATTGTCCAGCAAATTACATTCAAAATACTAACAACATAGAAAGGCATTCACAACTCTGCCCTGAGCTACCTCACCAACCTTGGGCCAGATTCACGTAGCCCGGGCGCAGCGTAACGTAACCGATTTAGGTTACACCGCCGCAAATTTTCTGTCTAAGTGCCCGATCCACAAAGCACTTACCTGGAAATTTGCGGCGGTGTATCCTAAATCCGTCCGGAGCAAGGCGGGCCAATTCAAATGGGGCGGGTACCATTTAAATTAGGCGCGCTCCCGTGCCGGACGTACTGCGCATGCTCCCGACGCAAATTTCCCAACATGCTTTGTGCGAAATTACGACGCGCCGACGTTTTGTGAATCGCTACGTGAAAAAAAGACTTGTGCCGGAAAAAAATAAATATTAAAAAAAAATTCAAAAGCGTCGCAGAAAAGACGGGTATACTTTTACATGGTGCCCCATGTAAAAGGTGCCCCATCTTTGCGACGGCAAACTAACACTTGCGGCGACGTAACAACGGGAAAAAGTTTTGTGGATCGCCGTAACTGCTAATTTGCATACGCGACGCTGGTTTACGACGCAAACTCCCCCCCAGCGGCGGCCGCGGTACTGCATCCTAAGATCCGACAGTGTAAAACTATTACACCTGTCGGATCTTAGGGATATCTATGCGTAACTGATTCTATGAATCAGTGGCATAGATAGAAACAGGGATACAACGTCATATCCCTTTTGTGAATCTGGCCCCTTGTCTCCAAATATCATCCAAATGTCCTCTCTGCTCCACTAAAGACCTCCTACTCTCAAGCTCCCTTGTCTCCTCCTCCCATACTCGTTTTCAGGACTTTTCCAGAGCCTCTCCCATCCTCTGGAACTCTCTACCTCAATCTGTTTGGCTATCTCCTACTTTGGCTGCCTTTTAAGCGATACCTGAAAACTCATCTCTTCAGGAAAGCCTATCACGCCTCCAATTAATCTTTGATCACTTCTATCAGCTCATCCCACAAAGTTATAATCTTTTGTGCCACTTGCCCCACCATATTAGATTGTAAGATCTTATGAGCAGGGCCCTCTTGTATTTTATTGTATTGTAACTGTACAGTTTCTATTCTGGATCGGCTGCAAAGGTTATGAATGTGGTTTTCAGTAGCACATGGAGCTCATTGCCCTGAAGAGATTGTTCATCCCAAATCACCTTTCCAGATAGCTTACTCAGTCACAACTCACATGAAAGAAGATCTGGCGATGTTTATTCGTCGTATGATCCTTAGAATGCAAGTTACAACAGGTAAAAGAACGATTCTTCCATGCAGGTACATACATACATACAGGTCACATGAATTACAGCATTAAAATGACTGATACAGAAAAAGAGGGGGAGGAGACTGAGCAGCATGGAAACTACGGAATGCCACAAGAGACAAACTAGATAGACATTAAAGAGACAGTACATAATAAAAATAATATCATGTAACATGACACTCCCCGCCTGAAATCTTTAGATTTCAAAGTCTATTGCATATATAAAGATAAGTCCAACTTGAACCTGTAGGGGAAGAAACGTTAAAGGTAAAACTGGTGTGTAAACCATAGATACGAGATACCCGCAAACACAATAAGGTATGCAGTAAATGAACAATGAAACATGACGTCCAAAAAGAGATGGCTTGAGTCCTGCAGTCTATCGTTTATAATCGTGGGACTTCAACAGTAGCACAGTCAATAGTGATAGTGATATTCTCCCCGCCATAGCAGGTATAGCCGGTACTCCTGCCTAAGTCACTCACTTGGGAGAAGAAGCACCAATTCCGTGATTGGTCGTGAGAAAGTCCGAGCAGAACCTCCTTTAGTTATCTTAATTTCAACCTTTCGAACCTTTCCGTCATCGCTGGGCATTACGCTTGTTACAAGACCCATAGGCCACTCATTGCGACAGACTTCTCTATCTTTCAGAAGAACAAGGTCTCCTACTTTGAGGTTAGGCTTGGGTGTTTGCCATTTGGAACGGCTTTGAAGGGTATGCAGGTACTCTTTTCTCCAGCGGTGCCAAAACACATTGGCTAGGTGTTGCACCCGTTTCCATTGACGCCTATAGATATCCTTCGGGTCAATCTCGGCAGAAGATATCACGGTAGTTCCAACCTTCTGAGTAAGAAGTGTGGCTGGGGTAAGGATCATTGGAGCATCAGGATCGGAAGATACTGGTACTAGAGGCCTTGCATTAATGATGGCGGATACTTCTGAGAGAAAGGTACTCAAAGTCTCATGAGTCAATAATGAAGACTTGTGGTCCTGCAACATGGAATCGAGAATTCTTCGAGCGATTCCAATCATTCGTTCCCAGGATCCTCCCATATGCGAAGAATGTGGTGAATTAAACAGCCAAGTACATCCATTGTTTGCTAAGAAATTGTCTAGTTGAAGTTCTTTACAGGCTCCAACGAAGTTGGTACCACAGTCGGATCTTAGCTGTTTGACAGGTCCTCGGATGGAGAAGAATCTTCGTAAAGCGTTGATGAAACAAGACGAATCCATTGACTCGATCACCTCGATATGTGCAGCTCGTATGCTGAGACAGGTAAACAACACAGCCCACCTCTTGCTATTGGCTGCTCCACCGCGAGTCCTACGAGTTACCACAGTCCACGGACCAAATACATCAACTCCAACGTAGGTGAAGGGTGGATCTGTACTTAGGCGATCAAATGGCAGGCTTGCCATTTGTTGTAGTTGGTGTCTACCTCTTAACTTGCGACACTTGACACATTTAAAAAGCAGGGAAGAAACACATCTCTTCATTCCAACAATCCACAAGCCAGCTGACCTGATAGCGCCTTCTGTAAATTGTCGGCCTTGGTGTTGTATTAGTTTGTGATGGTGCCGTATTAGAAGAGTGGCAATGTGGTGCTGACCTGGTATGATGACGGGGTTTTGTTCCTTGCTGCACAGGTCAGATTTCTCTATTCGACCTCCAACTCGTAGCAACTGATTGTCATCGACTACAGGGTTCAGATTAAATAGTGAACTACCCTTTGATAGAGGTATTCCACCTTTGAATCTCTGCAACTCTTCCATGTACACTTCTTGTTGTACACAGCGAATGATAACCCTTTCCGCCTGCTCAATTTCCGTTGCAGTAGGGAGGTTGGTACAGATATGCCAGCCATGACATTCTGAAGTTGAGCTCCTTTTAAAACAATGGGCAATGTGTATCAAATAAGCAACAGCCCTAACAGCTGATGACCAGGTTGAGAAACGTTCAAAACGATGCGACTTTAGTTTTTGTTCTGAACTCGCAGAGGTACACAGTGTGGTGTACATAGACCTGATTTCTTTATCATCGTCAGGATGTACCAGTTCATAGGTAGTGTCCGTGGAAATTGAGTAGGAGTTTTCAGAAAATCTTGGAGGCGACAGCCACAAGCAGTCGAGGAGAGCTACTGGAGATATAGCTCTTGTCCCACAATCGGCAGGATTAAGGTCAGTGGGAATATGATGCCATTGCTTTGGCAAGGAGAACCTTCTGATACGTTCTACTCTATTGCTGACGTACACGTAAAATTGTTTAGTTTGGTTGTAAATGTAACCAAGCACTATCTTGCTGTCTGTGTAAAATGTGAAGGAATCAATGTTAATGTCCATTTCACTCTTTATGACTTCAGCTATTTCCACTGCTAGCACAGCTGCACAAAGTTCAAGTCTGGGTATGGTATGTGCGGGTTTTGGTGTTAGCTTTGTCTTGCCTAGAACAAAGTTGCAGTGTATGTCTCCATTAACTCCTGAAGTCTTCAAATAGGCCACTGCAGCTATAGCTTCAACTGATGCATCAGAGAAAATATGGATTTCCCTCTGGACAGCGGCTGAGATGGAGACTGGGACATAGCAACGTGGAATTTGGAGCTGTTCTAGTGTCTTCAGAGAACCTCTCCATTTCTCCCATCTTTGTTGTTTCTCAATAGGTAACGGAGTGTCCCAATCTATGTTATCAGTAGTAAGCTGTCTTAATAACATCTTACCTTGGATGGTGACTGGGGCTATAAATCCCAGTGGGTCGTAGATGCTGTTCACTACGGACAAGACTCCTCTCTTGGTGAAGGGTTTGTCACAGGTTGACACCTGGAAGGTGAATGTGTCTACTTTGATGTTCCACAGCAGACCTAGACTTCTCTGCATAGGGGGTGTGTCTGACCCAAGGTCAAGGTCTTTCACACTGGCAGCATAGTCCTCAGGGTGAAATGCATTCATTAGCTCTTGGCTGTTAGATATAATTTTGTGAAGTCTCAAGTTTGCTACAGCTAGCATCTCCTTTGTTCTGGTAAGAAGGTTAATTGCTTCTTTAGCAGTAGGAAAGGATTTGAGACCGTCATCTACGTAAAAGTTCCTTTCAACAAATTGATGAGCATCGGATCCATACTCAGCTTCTCCAAGCTGAGCTGTCTTTTTTAGTCCATAGATTGCTACAGCTGGGGAAGGGCTGTTCCCAAAGACATGCACCCTCATTCGGTAATCAATTACCTCTTTGTTGATGTCGTTGTCCTTGTGCCATAGAAACCTGAGGTAATTCCTGTTATCTTCCTTGACGATGAAGCAGTGGAACATTTGTTGAATGTCGGCCATCACCGCTACAGGTTCTTGACGAAAGCGAATTAGGACTCCAATGAGGTTGTTGTTCAAGTTGGGCCCTGTGAGGAGCATGTCGTTAAGTGAGAAGCCTTCATGTTGGGCACTGGAGTCAAAGACAACTCTGATTTGGTCTGGCTTTCGTGGGTGATACACACCGAAGGAAGGGAGGTACCAGCATTCTTCTCCTTCTTTCAATGGGGGTGCGGGTTCGGCATGACCCCTGTCAAAGATATTCTGTATGAAGTCCACAAAATGTCTTTCCATCTCTGGCTTCCTGCTTAAGGTACGCTTTAAGGAGGAGAATCTTTTGACTGCTTGATGTAGATTGTTTGGTAGCTTCTCTCTCGGGAGGCGAAAGGGTAGGGGTGCTACCCAGCTATTGGAATCTTCCTGAAATAACTCATTGTCCATTACTTTAAGGAATTCTTTGTCTTCTGCCGAAGGAGCCAACTTGTCGTCTTCACTGCTTACATTGAAAACTGTAGAACCAAAGCTGTCATCGTAGGTGCGGGAAAGGTTTGTGTTGCAATGTTGCAACTTGCAGCTAGTTACCTTCTCCTTTACCCAGTAGTGATGTGGGCATGGCTCAAAGTGAGTATTACGACCATTTGGCAATACATTTGTCTTGAATGAAGAAATGTTAGTAGGCCTTTTCATTTTGCCTATACAGACGTTGCCTATGATGACCCAGCCTAAGTCCAGGTACTGGGCGAATGGGGCCTCTGGAGGTCCGCTGACCTGCCTGTGTACCTTGTGGATCCTTAGAATATCTCTTCCCAGCAGAAGAAGGATTTTAGCATCTTTGTCAAGTGGTGGGATTTCACTGGCTATTGACCTTAGATGAGGGTGGTAGAAGGCAACTTCTGGTGTAGGTATTTCTTCTTTGTTGGCTGGTATCTGGTTACACTCTACAAGTGTAGGTAAGGGTAATTGTAGGTTATTTTCTAGGGAGGACACAATAAATCCATGAGCCCTTCTTCCAAAAACCTCTGTAGTTCCACTACAAGTGCCTAAGGTGTAAGGGTGAACCTCTCCTTTTGTGCAAAATAGATCGAACAGTTTGGATCGTGCAAGCGATCGATTGCTTTGATCGTCTAAGATAGCATACACCCTTAAAGTCTTTTCTGGCTGATCCTTGTGATGAATATTCATTAGGCATATTTTAGCGCAAGATTTGTCACAGTGGTCTTCCCCACAGACTTCAGTGCACGAAGAAAATACCATGGTGGAATTAGGTACGTGATCTGTACTATTCCCGCTGTGGTTCTGCCCAGGAGGAAGGTCTGCATGTTGTGAAGGATTGGACTCAAGGGGATGGAGTGCTTGCACATGGTCCTCGGAACCGCACTCTATGCACTTGATAGGAGTTTTACATTCCTTGGCAAAGTGATCGGTGGAAGCACAGCATCTATAACATACCCCAAAAGTCTTTAGGAGTTCCTTTCGTTCTTGTAGGGGCTTCTTTCTGAAACCGATACATTTTTTGAGGGGATGAGGCTTCTTGTGGATGGGACATAATCGGTTTGGGTTTTCGATCTTGCCGCTCTTGTTTGGGGCGGGAGTGGGAATAATGTCTGTCTTCCTAACAGACACTGGACCTCTGCGGTTCCTGTAGCTAGTATGTAGGTTGTCACCTTTAGGCGAGGGAGTATTGAACTCGCTGAATGCAAAACTAGGATCGTTCTTGGTGTCAGCAATGTTCCTGACGAAATTGCAGAAGTAGGAGAACGGGGGAAAGGAAACCTTGTTTTCCCGTTTGTATGATGACCCAACTTGGATCCACTTTTCTTGTAGGCCATGCGGAAGCTTGCAAACGATAGGGTTAACTCCTCGAGCAGTGTCCAGGTAACTGAGGCCAGGTAGCTTAGGGTCAGTTTTGGCAAGCTGGACTTCGAGAAGAAGGTCACTGAGTCTCTGGAACTGTTTATTGTCCTTACCAGATATCCTTGGGAAATTTTCCAATCGTTTGAGCAATGCATTCTCTATGGCTTCAGGACTACCGTAAGTCTGTTCTAGACGCTCCCATGCTGCGGTGAGACCTGCAGTTGGATTGTCGATGTAAACTGACCTGAGGCTCTTGACGCGTTCTGTAGACTGTGGGCCAAGCAACCCGATCAGCAGATCCAGCTCACGATCGGCAGTAATACCGATACCGCCTAATGTAGTTTTGAAAGCGGCTTTCCAGCTTCTATAATTTTCAGGATGGTCGTCGAAGTTTACTAGGCCTGACTTGGTGAGCTCATGTCGAAGTAAGTACTTTACTACCTCTGTTGTATCGGTTGCCTCTGACTTTACATAGGAGGTTGCTGGTTGATTGTTGTGGATTGCATTGTTTATGGTATTGTTGCAAAGAGACGTGGGAAGATATGGTGCAGCAAGGGCATTCAGCTGAATTGTTGGGTGAAGGTCTGGAACAGTACTGTTAGCAGGAGGCTGGCGACTTGCTTGCGGATTAGTGTGCCGTTTTGTGACATATGCGGGAGCTGCACTGGGGTGGGTTTGCATGTAGGAAGTGGCTGGAACAGCTTTTACCTGATGATGTGGTGAAGTCCTTGCGTTGCCGTGAAAAGTGGAGGTAATTGAGTGTTCACTGCTGTGGTTTAGAACATAGTTCTTAGTGCGTTCAAAAGGATCTTCTACATCTGCCTTGACGCTGACCCTTTCGCTAGCGTTTTCATCTGCACCGATAGCTTGTTCCAAAACCTTTAGTTTTGCTGCAGCTGCCTCGTAGTTGCTCTGTTCCTTTAAAGCTTCAATTGCTGCCCTTTGACGTGCCGTTTGAGCTTCTATTGCTGCCTTTTGATGCGCTGCCTCGGCTTCCATTACTGCCTTTTGATGCGCTGCCTCGGTTTCCATTACTGCAACCTCGGCCTCCATGTCTGCTCTCTTTTTTGCATATGCGGCCCGTACTTTGATAGCCTCTGCTTCGGCGCGGGCATTTATTAGCTGTTCACTGAGCGTTGAGTGCCTTGAACTTCGGGATCTAGAGGAACCTTTAGAACGTTTGGTGGATACAGATTTGTGAGATACAGTGTCCCGTGGCAGCAATCATTTTGCTTCTGCCTTTGCTTTAGTTTGCTGGATAAAGCTTTCTCTTTCCTCATTAAGAAGCTGGGCATTGGTAAGTTGCTCTAAGGACTCCTCAGTGTTGATGGTACAGTTCATATGAAGCAGAGAGATGCTTTATGGCGCCCTCTAGTTGCAGTACCTCATGGCTGGGACATGAAATCACATCAATGTGGGTGAGGATTTTATCCCAAATCTGCTTCAAACTGGTTGCTAGTTCAGTTCTCATGGATTCATAGTTCTCTTTAACCTTCCAAGTGGGTTTCACACTGAGCCCTTTCCACTCATGATGGCCTGCAGTACACAGGCTTGACTGTAGCAGTGAAGAGTGTCTGTATACTGTGAGGAGCTGTAACAAGCTGTGCTGGGGTTGTATGCAGAATTCTCATGCAATACACACAGTTACACTTCACTATGATCTGTCCTGTGACGCAGTTATCTCTGTGCAGGCTGCTGGATACGTTCTTTTACTATTCTGGATCGGCTGCAAAGGCTATGAATGTGGTTTTCAGTAGCACATGGAGCTCATTGCCCTGAAGAGATTGTTCATCCCAAATCACCTTTCCAGATAGCTTACTCAGTCACAACTCACATGAAAGAAGATCTGGCGATGTTTATTCGTCGTATGATCCGTAGAATGCAAGTTACAACAGGTAAAAGAACGATTCTTCCATGCAGGTACATACATACATACAGGTCACATGAATTACAGCATTAAAATGACTGATACAGAAAAAGAGGGGGAGGAGACTGAGCAGCATGGAAACTACGGAATGCCACAAGAGACAAACTAGATAGACATTAAAGAGACAGTACATAATAAAAATAATATCATGTAACATGACAGTTTCCCTTTTTATATTGTAAAGTGCTGCATAACCTGTTGGTGCTATATAAAGCCTGTATAATAGTAATAATAATTGTTGGTATCAATAATATTAATTGCTGGTCTCACGGTCAAGCGGTTGCGGTTGTGTGTGCTTTTTGGAGTTAAGACAGGCAGTGAGGAGGAGTTATATCGTTAAAAACCTTCTGAAAAGTGATCTACCGCAGATCACTTTTTCGTGAGCTAACATGTAAATGAGTCCTTAGGCCCAGATTCTCGTAGATGGGCGTAAAACTGTGCGGGCGTAACGTATCTGATTTACGTTATGCCGCCGCAAGTTTTACAGGCAAGTGCTTTATTCACAAAGAACTTGCCTGTAAAGTTGCGGCGGCGTAGAGTAAATCACCCGGCGCAAGCCCGCCTAATTCAAATTAGCCGGGTAGGGGGCGTGGAGCATTTTAATTAAGCGCGTTCCCGAGCCGAAAGTACTGCGCATGCGACGTCCGTAAAATATCCCAGGGTGCATTGCTCCAAATGACGTCGCAAGGACGTCATTGATTTCGACGTGAACGTAAATGGCGTCCAGCCCCATTCACGGACGACTTACGCAAACAACGTAAATTTAAAAATTTCGACGCGGGAACGACGGCCATACTTAACATTGGTTGCCCCTCATATAGCAGGGGCAACTTTACGCCGCGCAAATCTAACGTAAACGTCGTAACTTCACTGCGTCGAACCGCGCGTACGTTCGGGAATTCGCGTATTTAGCTAATTTGCATACTCAACGGGCAAAACGACGGAGGCGACACCTAGCGGCAAAAAAAAATTGCATTTAAGATCCGACAGCGTAAGAGCCTTACGCATGTCGGATCTAATGGATATCTATGCGTAACTGATTCTAAGAATCAGTCGCATAGATACGATGGCCCAGATTAGGACTTACGACGGCGTACATTGCGTTGCGCCGTCGTAAGCCCTTTCAGAATCTGGGCCTTAGTGTATTGCCCTGGTGCTGGTTGGTGGTCAGGAAGCTGTGTGAGGGTTTCCTGATCATCGGCTAGTAGGTTAGGCTCCGTTCACATTTGGGATCACTGTGATTCTGTTGAGCAATCGCAAAGCCCATGTTTAGGTGCCATTCATTCTCAATGGCACCTAAACGCAGTGTGGTTTTGGCGTGATAAATCGTGCGGCAAACCGCAACGAGTGAATTTTGTCGCCCAATAAGAAGCAGACGTGACCAGCTTTGCATGTTGCAGTTTTCTATGATTGCCGTGCAATTTCTCCCATGATAATTGTGGCAAAACCGCACCGCCTTTAGGTGTTATTAAAAATGAATGGCACCCGAACATGCGTTTTGCGATTACAGTGCGATTTGAGATTGCAGGCAGATTCTTCTCGAGATCCCAAAACAACAAATGTGAACAGAGCCTTAGACAAGGCTGCCTGTGTTTGCACTCTGTGATTGGTCACAGCAAACACGTGGTACACAGCCACTCTTATTGGCTCTGTACCTTTTTCCTGTGCTCTGCTGTGTCCAATCAGAGGCAGCCACTGGACTGTGCACGCACAGGCGCAAAGTTCCTGGAGGGAATACCGGTTTGTCTTCTGGGAATTGGCAAGTAGACCCGCTGTACAGTATGGCCCGGATTCATGTAGCTCGGCGTTTCTTTCTGCTGGCGTAACGTATCTCAGATACGTTACGCCGCCGTAATTTAGGGCGCAAGTTCCGTATTCAGAAACAACTTGCGGCCTTAGTTATGGCGGTGTAACGTATGTGTGTCGGCGTAAGCCCGCCTAATTCAAATGTGGATGATGTGGGAGTGTTTTATGTATATTAACTGTGACCCTGCGTATTTGACGTTTTTTACGAACGGCGCATGCGCCGTTCGTGAAAAAGTCCCAGTGCGCATGCTCGAAATTCCGCCGCAAATCGTCATTGCTTTCGACGTGAACGTAAATTACGTCCAGCCCTATTCGCGAACGACTTACGCAAACGACGTCAAATTTTCAAAACTCAACACGGGAACGACGGCTACACTTAACATAGGATACGCCTCATATAGCAGGGGTAACTATATGCTGGAAAAAGCCTAACGTAAATGACGTAAAAAAAAATGCGCCGGCCGGACGTACGTTTCTGAATCCGCGTATATACCTAATTAGCATATTCCTCGCATAAATATACGGAAGCGCCACCTAGCGGCCAGCGTAAATATGCAGCCTAAGGCCCCATACACACGATAGAATCCATCCGCTGAAAAATCCCAGCGAATGGGTTTTAGCGGATAGATTCTATGGTGTGTACAATCCAGCGGATCTGTTTCCGCGGATTTTTCTCCCATGCGATGGATTTCCAGCAGATAAATATTTGAAGACATGTCTTCAAATCTATCCGCTGGAATCCATCCCAACGGATTGATCCGCTGGTCTGTACAGACTCACCGGATCAATCCGTCCAAAGGGATCCCCCGCATGCGTCGTAATGATTCGACGCATGCGTGGAATTCCTTATATGACTGGGTCGCGCACGTCGCCGCGTCATCATCGCGGCGACGGCGCAACACGTCATCGCCAGAGGATTTCGGCGCGGATTTCGATTCGATGGTGAGTACACTCCATCGCATCAAAATCCGCACAAATCCTCGAGAGGATTTATCCGTGGAAACGGTCCGCTGGACCGTATCCGCGGATAAATCCTCCCGTGTGTACGGGGCCTTAGATACGACGGTGTAAGACACTTACGCCGGTTGGATCTTAGGGAAATCTATGCATAACTGATTCTATGAATCAGGCGCATAGATACGACCCCGCACACGGAGAAAAGTCCTACGCTTTGTCCGATGGAAATTCGATCGCGTGTAGGAAGCTTAAGAGTGAGAGCTCTTCAATAAGCATGGGGCCTATGTTTTACTCAGCGGGGGCGTGTTGGACCCCTGCAGAGAGACCACTGCTTCTACAGAGAGAGCAAGGTGCCCCTTTCTACATGGCATAGCATCATACTATCAAGTAAAAAACTCCATTTGATAAAGATTTTGGGGCCTATTTACGATGCAAACAAAGATCAGGAAAGAACTTTGTGCGCAACATGAAACGCTGACCTTTTCGTGTAAGTAGAGCTGATCCTACTGGCAGCAAATCTCTGTGATGAGACAAATATAACACAAAATGTAAAAAAATAAAATACAGAAAGGAAATACTTGGAAATGCATAAAAGGCTGAGGAGTGCAAATTGTGTTTGAGAATCTCTCACATGGAGAAATGAGGTCGGCAGAGCTTGCCGTCAGCTGTTAGTACATGATAAGTGCATGTTCCAGGCCTCCGTATTATCGCTGTGGTTAGCCTTATCTTACTTGCCTACTGTTCATTTCCTGATCTTAAGCCTGTTCACACAGTAACTGTCTGTACAATGAGCAACAACATAGATCCTATCAGGGTGGTATCAGTGTTCTGAGAACTGCGCCCCCATCTATCAGGACATCAATCTCGGCACAAGTGACACCGAGAACAAGCATATCGCTCCCAGAGCAACGGATCGGGGCAACAAAAAGGCAAAATAACCAGCATACCCCAAAGCTTAATAAAACACACACATATAAAGTGTATATTATATATATATATATATATACACATACATACATACATACACACACACATACTATATTGCCAAAAGTATTGGGACGCCTGCCTTTACATGCACATGACCTTTAATGGCATCCCAGTCTTAACCACTTCCGGACCGCCTCCTGCACATATACGGTGGCAGAATGGCACGGCTGGGCACAAGCACGTATATATACGTCCTGTACTTGTACCCAGCCGTGGGTCGCGGGCGCGCTCCCGCGACCCGGTCCGAAGCTCCGGGACCGCGGGTCCCGCGGACCCGATCGCCGCTCGAGTGCGGCGATCGGTCCCCGGAGCTGAAGAACGGGGAGAGCCGTGTGTAAACACGGCTTCCCCGTGCTTCACTGTGGCGGCGTATCGATCGCGTCATTCCCTTTATAGGGGAGACACGATCGATGACGTCACACCTACAGCCACACCCCCCTACAGTTGTAAACACTCACAAAGTGAACCCTAACTCCTACAGCGACCCCTGTGGTTAACTCCCAAACTGCAACTGTCATTTTCACAATAAAGAATGCAATTTAAATGCATTTTTTGCTGTGAAAATGACAATGGTCCCAAAAATGTGTCAAAATTGTCCGAAGTGTCCGCCATAATGTCGCAGTCACAAAAAAAATCGCTGATCGCCGCCATTAGTAGTAAAAAAAATAAAAAAAATTAAAATGCAATAAAACTATCCCCTATTTTGTAAACGCTATAAATAAATAAACCAACCGATAAACGATTATTGTGATTTTTTTTACCAAAAATAGGTAGAAGAATACGTATTGGCCTAAACTGAGGAAAAAAAAAATGATATATGTTTTTGGGGGATATTTATTATAGCAACAAGTAAAAAATATAGAATTTTTTTCAAAATTGTCGCTCTATTTTTGTTTATAGCGCAAAAACTAAAAACCGCAGATGTGATCACATACCACCAAAAGAAAGCTCTATTTGTGGGGAAAAAAGGACGCCAATTTTGTTGGGGAGCCACGTCGCACGACCGCGCAATTGTCTGTTAAAGCGACGCAGTCCCGAACTGTAAAAACACCTTGGGTCTTTAGCCAGCATATTGGTCCGGGGCTTAAGTGGTTAAAGGGTCACTAAAGGGAAAAAAATGTTTTGCTGAAATGACTGTTTACAGAGTATAGAGACATAAAAGTTAACTGATTCCTTTTAAAAATTATTACAAATAGATAAAAATCAATCATATAATGTGCCTGCAGTTTAGTTTCACTTTTAAACTGGTTTCATGTTCCTGTGAACTAAAGAGACCCACAGAACAAAAACAAACGAATCCAGGGCAGTGTTTTGTTTTTAAAATGAATCTGATTGGTTCTGTTAAGTTTTAGACACACAGTAATGACAGCTTAGACGTACAGTGAAAAGCTCCCAGTACTGTGGTTATAAGGAAAAAGACAACCAGGAAGTGTGGAGATCACAGCAGAATTACAGCAACATCAAAGCAAAAACGAGCAATGAGGACATGAAACCAGTACTGCAGTAAGGTAAAGGAAGCTATTTAGCTAAAAAAAAAAAATCCTTTAGTGATCCTTAAAGCCTGGTACACATGTAGCAAACCCCCGAAAGAGCCGCTTTTATTTGTTCAGTCCGTTACTCTGCCTTTCAACCCCAATGAACTGTCCCACTCCCAGCCCCTCTGGCACACCTAGCAATGTGATTAGTAAAAAAAAATCCACAGGAATATACAACACAGTTCCGTTTGTAGTTTAACCACAAACCACACATGTGAGGTATCACCGCGATCGTTAGGCCCCGTACACACGACCAAACATGTCTGCTGAAACTGGTCCGTTTCAGCAGACATGTTTGGCCGTGTGTAGGCACGAGCGGACCATTTTCGGGCAGATCGGACAGGTTCGGTCGTCTGTACAGACCTACCGTACATGTCCGAGCGCCCGCCGTCCCTCGCATGCGTCGAATGACTTCGACGCATGCGTGGAAGCATTTAAAAGGCAGGCCCGCCCACGTCGCCGCGTCATTGTCGCGGCGACACCGCGTCATCGACGCGGCGACACCGCGGACACGCCCCGCGTATTGTTTACGCGCGGAGTTCTGTTCGATGGTGTGTACAGCCATCGAACAGAAGTCCCCGGGCAGACATGTCCGATGAAAACGGTCCGCGGACCGGTTTCATCGGACATGTCTGCTCGTGAGTACAAGGCCTTAGAGTGAGAGCAATAATTCCCGTGCAAGACCTGCTCTGTGGCTCTAAATTGGTAATCTGTAGAAATGTATAAAGTATCCCCTATAGACATTTTTAGAGGGGTTGTAAACCCTCCTGTTTTTTCACCTTAATGCATTCTATGCATTAAGGTGAAAAAACTCCTGTCAGTCCCCGGCCCCCCCCCGTTTTACTTACCTGAGCCCTGGAATCTCCCATGGCGAGGACGTGCCATCTCTAATCCCGGGGTTCTCGGCTCTTGATTGGATAGATTCATAGCAGGGCAGCCATTGGCTCCTGCTGCTGTCAATCAAATCCAATGAGGTGGGCAACAGGGGGCGGGGCCGAGTCCTGTATTCGGCGGCTATAGACGCCAAATGCTGGACTCGGGAGCGCGCCCGCAAGGTAACCCCCTGGGAGAGCGCATCTCCTAGGGCAGTGATGGCGAACCTTGGCACCCCAGATGTTTTGGAACTACATTTCCCATGGTGCTCATTTACACTGCAGAGTACATGAGCATCATGGGAAATGTAGTTCCAAAACATCTGGGGTGCCAAGGTTCGCCATCACTGTCCTAGGGGGTTATCTGATGCAGGGAGGAGTCGCGAGAGCCGCCGAGGGATCCCAGAAGAAGGCGTTAGGGGCCACTCTGTGTAAAACAAGTTTGTTTGTTATTTAAAAAAAAAAAATTAGAACCTTTAGTATCACTTTAAAGCGGGGGTTCACCCTAAAATATCTATAGACTGTTATATCCAGCATACTGCTGACATCAACAGTATGCTGGATTATTTTTTTTTGGGCTGTACTTACGTTTTTTTTTTCGTCGTTTTCATCCGGCTTCCGGGTTCTCGCTCCCCCGGGGAATAGGCGTTCCTAAGACGAGGAGACGATTGACGTGCAGGTAAAGCGCGTCATCGCCTTCCGAAAATATCCGAGGGGGACTCGGCACTTTACGGCGCCTGCGCAGTCAGCTCTACACGGCAGGCGCCGTATAGCGCCGTAAAGAGCCGAGTCCCCGTCGTATATTTTCGGAAGGCGATGACGCGCTTGACCCGCACGTCAATCGTCTCCTGGGAGTATCAACACTCACTCCCAGGAGACATTGCGCACAGCTCCCCGTCGGGGAAAAGGAGCGACACGCCCACTCCCCGCAAGGAAGAAGACCCGGAAGTGCTGCTGAAGACAGGTAAGTGTACACAGTAAAAAAAAAATGACAACGCTACAAGCCTTTATTAAGGCTACAGATAGGTTAGCGAAAAAGTTAATTTTGAGGGTGAACCTCCGCTTTAAGTACCATAGTTTGTCGCTATTCCACGAGTGTGCTCAATTTTAAATCGTGACACTTTTTTTTATTGATGAAAGTGTACTTTTTCCTAAATGATTGCATTCGAAAGGCTTAGGCCGCGTACACACGACCATTTTTCATGTCATGGAAAAAAATGCAATTTTTTAAGTTGGTCATTAAAAACGATTGTGTGTGGGCTCCAGAGCATTTTTCTTAACGTGAAAAATGGGAATTAAAAATTTAGAACCTGCTCTAATTTTTCTCATCGTTTTTCACGTCGTGAAAAACGGTTGTGTGTAGGCTTTAACGATGGGGAAGAAAAACGTGCATGCTCAGAAGCAAGGTATGAGTAGAGAAATTTGCATAATCAGCCAAAAGGGTGGCGCCAATCGAATGGAACATCCCCTTTATAGTGCCGTTGTACGTGTTGTATGTCACTGCGCTTTGCTAGAGAATTTTTTTTTCATGATCGTGTGTATACAAGGCAGGCTTGACAAGAATCACGTCGAGAAAAACGTTGTTTTTTCTCGTCATGAAAAACGGTCGTGTGTACGCGGCATTACTGCGCAAATACAATGTGACATAAAAAATTGTGACGATCACCATTTTATTTCCTAGGGTCTCTGCTAAAAAAAATATATATAATGATGTTAGGGCAAGGATGTCCAAAGTCCGGCCCGTGGGCCAATTGCGGCCCATTTTCCAGTTTAATGTGGACCCCTGGTAATTTGGATATACATATTTTTATGTAATAGAAAGTCTTGTTTCCTGGGCTGCCGTTGGACAACTGTTCTGTCTATCATAGGAGGCGGGACTTTGTATTAAAGAGGCCACCATGTAAACAGGAGATTCTCCTGTATATAATCTGTTGGCGTCGTCTCAACCTCTTCCTGTCCCCTCCAAGACTGCAGATGGGCATAGATCAGGCTGCACTCATGGCGCATGTGAGGCTGCATTCATGGCAATTGTAAAGCTGCATTCATGGCAATGGTGAGGCTGCATTCATGGCAATGGTGAGGCTGCATTCATGGCAATGGAGAGGCTGCATTCATGGCAATGGAGAGGCTGCATTCATGGCAAACATCCAAACACGCCCAAGCTCATCTCTTCACCACACACAGCCACAAATGCAAGAGAATTCTTGTTGGGCGGTGTATTAGTGCTTTTATAATGGTTCAAAGGATGTCGGGCACAATGGTTGGCCCTCACGCATGTTTACCAAAGCTGGCCCTCTTTGAAAAAAGTTTGGACACCCCTGTGTTAGGGGGTAATTTTGGGGGTAATTTTCTAGCAAAAAATACAGGCCCAGATTCAGGTAGAATGGAGCAATATTTGCGTGGGCAAAGAGCAAAGATTTTTCTCTGCGTCCACGCAAATATTTCCATTTGCCCAGCGATTCACGGAGCAGTAGCTCCGTAAATTGCGCGGGCGCTATGCTAATTAGCCCTGCGTAAAGGCGCCTAATGTAAATGATCCTGCCGGGGGCGGGAATCATTTAAATTAGGCGCGCTCCCGCGCCGAGCTAACAGCGCATGCTCCGTCGGGAAACTTTCCCGACGTGCATTGCGGCAAATGACGTCGCAAGGACGTCATTTGCTTCTAAGTGAACGTGAATGGCGTCCAGCGCCATTCACGGTTCACTTACGTAAACGACGTGAAATTTAAATTTCACGGGCGGGAGGCGCAGCTATACTTTAGCATTGGCTGCGCCTGCTATTAGCAGGAGCAGCCTTATGCTAAAGGCGCCGTACGGAAACTCTGTACCTTGCGTACGCAGGGCCCGCGCAACTTTTGTGAATCGGTGGTAGTATGCAATTTGCATACTACACGCCGATCACAAATGCCGCGCCCCCTAGCGGCCAACGCAAGAATGCAGCCTGGGATGTGAAGGCATAAGGAGGCTTATGTTTGTCACATCCTAGGCTGCATTCGGTGTAACGAGGTTCCTGAATCAGGAGCACTCGTTACACCGGAGCAAGTAAGCACTTGCGCCGCGCAACTATGGTTGCGCGGGCGCAAGTGCTTCTTGAATCTGGGCCACAGATTTTAATTTGTAAGCAACAAATATCGGAAAAAAGGCCTAGACAAGAAGAGGTTAAACATGGCAGCTTCAGTGTAGTGGTACAGCAAAGGAAAGGTGAGTATATGTTGCTGGTTGGGGATTGTAGGGAGTTACAAATAAAACCAAATCCCTTCCAGCAGTTACAAAGTTCCCCTGATATGAAACCAATTTGACTTTCCGCCTAGAAGTTGATTTTTTTTTTTACATTATTCATAACCAGTCCACTTTAATATCTCTGTTAATCTGATTCTCGTTTGCTGCATACTAACAAGTAAGACACATTTCGCTCGGGGGCTCTCCTAGCAAAACTAATTACACATTCAAAGAAAAGGAAGCCTGCAAAGTTTAGCGTTTTTGCAGGAAGAAAAATGTTGAAATTAGGCGAGGCGTACCCTCTACGACAGTGGTTCTCAACCTTTTAGTGCCGTGACCCCTTGATACAATTTCCCAAGTTGTGGGGACCCCTAACAGTAAAATTTTCGCAGCGTGCATTGCCAGCACCTAAGGCAAGAAAAGTAATTTGCGCCCCTAACCCACGGACATTTAGCACCCCCTGAGTCTCCTCCACTCATACAGTATTAAAAACTTTTATGCCGCGTACACACGATCGGCCAAACCGATGAGAACGGTCTGATGGACCGTTTTCATCGGACCAAACCGATCTTGTGTGGGCCCCAGATACGCTTAAATTAGGCTAAGATACGAGCGGCGTAAGTCTACTACGCCGTGGCATCTTAGGGTGCATATTTACGCTGGCCGCTAGGTGGCACTTCTGTTGATTTCAGCGTAGAATATGCAAATTAGCTAGATACGCCGATTCAGAAACGTACGTGCGCCCGGCGCATTTTTTTACGTCGTTTACGTAAGGCTTTTTCCGGCGTAAAGTTAGTCGAACAAAAAGCTGGCCTAGCCAATGTTAAGTATGGACGTCGTTCCCGCGTCGAATTTTGAAATTTTTACGTCGTTTGCGCAAGTCGTCCGTGAATGGGGCTGGACGTAATTTACGTTCACATCAAAACCAATACGTCCTTGCGGCGTACTTTGGAGCAATTCACACTGGGATATGTCCATGGACGGCGCATGCGCCATTCGTTAAAAACGTCAATCACGTCAGGTCACGAATCATTTACATAAGACACGCCCCTCTGTTCCTCATTTGAATTAGGCGCGCTTAGGCCGGCCCATTTACGCTACACCACTGTAACTTAGGAGAAAAGGGCTTTGTGAATACAGCACTCGCCTCTTACGATACGCTACGCCGCCTCAAATTTAAGCCAGTCTATCTGAATCTAGCTATGTGTCTCCAACTTTGTGGCGTCTCGTAGCAGTGACACCTGTGCCGAAATCAGGAGATAGGGTCTCCTCCAGCCCCTCTCACCTCACCAGTCAGCGGACCTCTAGTCTCTGCCCCCCAGTCATGCTGTGAACTGAAAGGGCGGCTGCGAAGAGGCTAAGTGGGCGGCCGTGGGCTCCAGAAACAGCCCAGCTGGGTGGCCACAAGCTCCAGAGACAGCCCTGCTGGGCAGCTGCAGAAAGGCTGGGAGAGCAGTGCAGGCTTCAGGAACAACCCAGGATTTGGTGACCCCTGGCAAATCATCATTTAACCCCCAGGTTGAGAACCACTGCTCTACGAGCAACAAAACAAGAGGATATTTCACTGCATTGTCACCACACTGTACATTCTGCTGCCTTCTGCTCACCCAAGCAGCCATCACCATTATTGGATAGATGTCTATTATCCGTCTTCCTTCCCTCTCGGTTTAAGGTTTAAAAAAACAAAACAAATGATGTTAAGTGAGAACAAACAGCGCTGCGAGCTTTAGTGTTTGCTGGGAGCAGCTGCATAATTTATATTTGCATTTGGGCATGATAAATGAGCACTTCTGCAAGCGGCTTATAAAATATTAAAAATGTACATTTAAAACGGTATCAGTTTTTTTAAAAGGATTTCATATTAGTAATGTGTAAATAACAGCAATAAAGACATACGATGTAATATGCATATGGTTCGGAGCAGAGCTTTTTTTTTCAGAAAATAGGTGCAGGAACTCAACCACGACCCCGTTCAGATTTCACAAACAGTAGAAGGGTCTTAAAGGGGCATTAAATACCAGGATTGCATTACATACAAAGTGCAGAGTTCAGGGGGTTACACACAGAGTGCAGAGCTGTCACTTGTAAACACAGAAACCAGACTTCTGTGTTTACAAGTGATTGTGGTGAGCAGGCACCAAAGGGTCTGAGCCAGAGGTGGTGGAACTGAGTTCCCCCAAGTTCCCCCTGAAAAAAAGCCCTGGTTCGGAGATTTAAAGGGAACAAATGTAATTTTCTTTATAGTTTATATTGTATCACTTTCCTGAAAAGAAAGTGTATGTAAAGCCTCTCATTAGCTGCAATAAAGCGGATCTTTCCCCACTTTTACATCTTCATTTTATCCTTCTTCCAGTAAATTGTAAAAAAAAATAAAAAATAGGGTGGGGGGATATCTTTTTTTGGGGAGCACGTCTCATGCTTCCACCTTTCTCATCTACCGTGTTTTCCCGAAAATGAGACCTACCACGAAAATAAGACCTAGCGTTATTTTCCAGGAGGGCTGCAATATAAACCCTACCTCGAAAATAAGCCCTAGTTTAAAATGCTTGTAAAATCCTATAACCCACTCTATTACAGTAGTATATAATGTACAATGTGTGGGTTTCTGTAATATAAATGCGGGGAAGAGAGCTCCGGCAGGTCACGGAAGCGCAGAGCGGCGCTATAACGAAGGTATTTGGCACAATTATATTATAGAAACACAAATTGTACATTATATAATACTGTAATAGAGAGGATTATAGGATTTTACAAGCATTTTAACTTGGTTCACACTGGGGATTCCTGTCAGGCAGGGAGAGAGAGGGGGAGAGAAGACGGCACATTACATGGTAAGACCTACCCCGAAAATAAGACCTACTGTGTCTTTTGTTGCCAAAATTAATTTAAGACCGGGCTTATTTTCAGGGAAACATGGTAGGCGAGAATGATCCCCCTACGCCAAGTAAGAAGCCTCTTGATAAACCCAAACGTGCATCTCAGAAGGCTTCAGGGCTTTGAAGAAATTATTACGTGTGCACAATTTAACATCATCGGGAGGCCAACTGCTAGAGACAGCCAACTTCACAAAACAAGATGGAGGCGCGGGACTCAGAGTGCAGCGGTTTTTGGTGGTTGACAGCAGGAGAGTACTGGATTCACTGGGCAGGTTAGTAGGTTATTATAGCTTAACCCAGCAGACCGACCAGGTAAGAATCTTACCCAAGGGCAAGGGGGATGTTACTTTTTAAGATGAACAAATAAACATATCCATTTGAAATTTTGTAAGCAGACTATGGGGTCTATTTATAAAACATTAATGTGGCAAATAACCATACAACCTTTGGGTGCCACTCCAAGCAGTCACGATGCTTTGTGACTCCCATTGGATGCAGGTGTCAGTGTGGAGAGATCCCGTCCTGGCTCTATATACACACACACATGGAGAAGAAAAGATGGAATGCCTTATGCCGCGTACACACGGTCGGAATTTCCAACAACAAATGATCGATGTGAGCTTGTTGTCGGAAACAAAAATTTGAGAGCTGCTTCTCAAATTTTCCGCCAAAAAAAATTGTTGTCGGAAATTCCGACCGCGTGTACACAATTCAACGCACAAAAATTCGACGCATGATCGGAATCAATTTGACTCATGCTCTGAATCATTGAGCTTAATTTTTCTCGGCTCGTCGTAGTGTTGTATATGACCGCGTTCTTGACGTTCGGAATTTCCGACAACATTTGTATGACCGTGTGTATGCAATACAAGTTTGAGCCAACATCCATCGAAAAAAACTCCACAGTTTTGTTGTCAGAATGTCCGATCGTGTGTACGCGGCAATAGTCTGAAGACACAGCCCAGGTAAGAAAAATGGAAAAATTAAAACAGCTTTTTGCCCCACCCAGAGGGCTTAGTCATAGACCCCTAATCCATGTGGGTGGGAGAAAATGTGTCATTCATTTGACAAATAACCATACATGCTTCAGGTGCCGCTCCAAGCAGTTATCCCCTAGTGCTCCGGTAACTCACATTGTATGCAGGTGTTGGCGTTGAGAGAGCCCCTCTCATCTCTGTAGTATGCAATAACAGCCCAGGTAAGAGAAGATGAAAGTGGCTTCAGCCCAACTCCTCCCAGGACACGCCTTAAACGCGTTTAGTCTATGACTAAACCCTATTTTGCCCCGCCCATAGGGCGGAGTCATAAACTCCTAAGCCCGGTTGATGGGTCGAAATGTGTCAGTCGTTCGAAGCATAACCAAACAAGCTTTGGATGCCGCTCCAAGCAGTCATCCCATAATGCTCTGGTGACTCACATTGAAACAGATGCTGGTGTTGAAAGAGACTGTTCCGGGTCTATATACACTTATGGGGGAGATATGGAACACCATAGTCTGAAGAAACAGCCCAGGTAAGAAAAGATCAGAGCGGCTTCAGCCCAACTCCTCCCAGGACATGCCCTAATACATGTTGGCCCAGATTCGGGTAGGGGCGCGCACGGATACGGCGGCGCAGCGTATCGTTTTTATGCTACGCCTCCGTAAATTACTGGAGCTACGCTGCATTCACGAAGCATTTGCTCCGTAATTTGCGGCGGCGTATCGTAAAAGGGGCCGGCGTAAGCGCGCGTAATTTAAATGATCCCGTAGGGGGCGTGGATCATTTAAATTAGGCGCGTTCCCACGCCGAACGTACTGCGCATGCTCCGTCGGGAAAATTTCCCGACGTGCATTGCGGTAAATGACGTCGCAAGGACGTCATTGGCTTCGACGTGAACGTAAATGGCGTCCAGCGCCATTCACGAACGAGTTACGCAAACGACGCAAAATTTGAAAATCTCGACGCGGGAACGACGTCCATACTTACCAGTGGCTGCGCCTCCTAATAGCAGGAGCAGCCTTACGGCGAAAACGACGTACGCAAACGACGTAAAGAACGAGCGCCGGCCGTGCGTACGTTTGTGAATCGGCGTAAGTATGCAATTTGCATACTCTACGCTGACAACTACGGGTGCGCCACCTAGCGGCCAGCGTCAGAATGCACCCTAAGATACGACGGCATAAGAGACTTATGCCAGTCGTATCTTAGGCTACAGTCGGCATATCTAGCTTTCTGAATACAGAAAGTAGATACGCCGGCGCTACTTAGCAATTACGCTGCGTATCTATGTATACACAGGCGTAATTGCTTTCTAAATCTACCCCGTTGTCTATGAGTAAGCCACATTTTGCCCGGCCCACAGTGACTAAGCCCTGTGGGTGGGGCGATATGTGTCATGGGCGTGCTTTGGGAGGTATCGAGCTGAAGTCGCTTTCATCTTTCTTACCCGGGTTGTTTCATTAGAGAGCGGCATTCTAGCTTTCCTTTTCCATTTTTTTTTTAAGAAAGTCACAAGTATTCGTCCAGGCTGGATTTTCTCTAAAATTGTAACTTCCAACGATTATGGAAAAGGAAAAAGTCCTGAAAGTCACACATCTCTGCAAAACCCTGTAAGAAGGTGTATGACAGCCTCAGCCCGAGCTCAATACAGGCCATGTCCAAATGTGTTTCACTCCACCCATAGAGCTTAGTTATGGGGATTAAACTCCATGAGTTGAGTGAAACAAGTTGGGTGCATGGCCTGGTTGGAGCCTGGGCTGAGGCTGTCATACACCTTCTTACAGGGTTTTGCAGAGATGGGCGACTTCCAGTGGTTTTCCTTTTTTCATTAGATGTCTAGAACCGGGATCTCTGTCCATGTCTGCACTCCAAGCGGTTGCCACATAGGAGGACCCGGTGAAGCCTTGAGCGACACCTATCAATTTAGTTGTGTTCCTATGATTGCAGACTCCATCTAGTGGCAAAAATGCAGTATATACTTCTGAAATACCTCAATCAGAAAATATACTGGGGCAGATCCACAAAAGGATTACGCCGGCGTATCTATTGATACGCCGGCGTAATTTCAAATTTCCCGCGTCGTATCTTTGTTTTGTATCCACAAAACAAGATACGACGGCATCTGGGTTAGATCCGACAGGCCTTAGTACGCCGTCGGATCTTAAATGCAATTTTTTGGCAGCCGCTAGGTGACCTTTTTTCGTGTTGAGTATGCAAATTAGCTATTTCCGGCGATCCACGAACGTACGAGCGGTCGTCGCATTTTTTTACGTCGTTTGCGTTTGGCTTTTTCCGGCGTATAGTTAAAGCTGCTATATGGTGGCGTACTCAATGTTAAGTATGGCCGTCGTTTCCACGTATAATTTAAAAAAATTTGCGTCATTTGCGTAAGTCGTTCGTGAATAGGAATGTGACGTCATTTACTTTCACGGCGAATCCAATGACGTCCTTGCAGCGTACTTTGTCGCAATGCACCCTGGGATATTTTAAGGGCGGCGCATGCGCCGTTCAAAAAAACGTTGCTTACGTCGGGTCACGACGTATTTGCATAGAACACGCTCCCATCACTCCTATTTGAAATTGCGCGCCCTTACGCCGCAATAGATACACTACGCCGCCGTAACTTACCGCGCGGATTATTTTTAGGATTCACAAGAAGAAAAAGTAAGTTACAGCGGCGTAGTGTATCTTAGATACGCTACGCCTGCCTAAAGATAGGCAGATCTTTGTGGATCTGCCCCACTGTCTTTTATCCACTAGATGGCGCTGAAGTTCTTAATATAAGAGCAAATACGGGGCATGCTTGTGACCTTCGTCCAACAAATGTTTTACAAATGGACCCCTTAGGCCCCGTACACACGACCGAACATGTCCACTGAAACTGGTCCGCGGACCAGTTTCAGCGGACATGTTCGGTCGTGTGTACGGCCTATCGGACAGGTTTCCAGCGGACATTTGTCCAGCCGACCGTTTTCCAGCGGACAAAAATTTCTTAGCATGCTAAGAAACATGTCCGCTGGAAGCCTGTCCGTCGGACATGTTCGGTCGTCTGTACAGACTCACCGTACATGTCCGCTCGGCCAAAAGCCCTTGCATGCGTCGAAGTGATTCGACGCATGCGTGAAAGCATTGACCATCCAGGGCCGCGCACGTCGCCGCGTAATCGCCGCGGCGACGGCGCGGCCACGTCACCGCTTATCGTGTCCGCGCGGATTTCTGTTTGATGGTGTGTACAACCATCAGACAGAAATCCGGCAGCGGACTGTCCGCTGTAAACGGTCCTGCGGACCGTTTTCAGCGGACAGTCCGTCCGTGTGTACGAGGCCTTAGGGTTTCTTAAAAAGACAGAAAATAACAAAACAAGTGCACATTTATAAAGCACTGCAGTATAAGGAAGCAGCATTAACAAAAGTCCTGAAAATATTTTATCCAAAAGTAAGGAATTTGACACAAAGCAGCACCAAAACACCCCCCCCCAAAAAAAATGAAACTATATATCTGTAAGTTATTCATGGTCCAAATGTGATTCTTTGTACATTTTGTGCTCTAAAAAAAAAATCTACTTTCAAATTGTAACTTGCCATTTCTCGCTTAGCAGAAATATTACAAAGTATCATCTTTCCGGATACCGTGACATGTTTTGATATTGGCTCCAAGCGCCAAACTTTATTATACCCGTTAGCAAGGCACCAGAGAGAGAATACTTGTAAGATAACAGGCATCTTGTGGGTAGTCGGCAGAAAATAATAAAAACAAAATTGATAATATAATCGCTGGAACCAAAATTCAGACAGCGACAGATGGCTCCTTCACCCAATCAATGAGCTGTGGAGAATACAATCAAGAATGACAAGACAAGAAAGGCACGTTAAGATTATTAAAGACGAGATGCACTCTCTTATAGGGAAGGAAAAAAAAAAGCGCCATTGATTGCATGCCGCACTGTAATTACATTTGTCAATATCGGACAGTTCCTACGGTAACGTCTTTAGAAAACCTTTTTTATTAATAGTGATTGGTCTGTGGTTTCTTGACATTGCTCTATCCTAAACAATCAAAGGTCAGAGAAAAGGCCGCGCCAGGGAAGAAAGGGCGCAGAAACAACCGTCTGACTTCTGGAAGTTGCAAGAAGAAAAAAATAACTTCAAAAGTAGTATTAAAGATCCGGATTAAAAAAAAAAAAAGTTACACTTACCTGCTCTGTGCAGTGGTTTTGCACAGAGCAGCCCTGATCCTCTTCTTCTCAGGTCCCTGCCAGCACTCCTGGCTCCTCCCCCTTGACCAGAGCCCCCAGTAGCAAGCCGCTTGCTATGGGGGCACTGGTGTGTGCTCACTGCTCACTTCTTAGCCCTGCTCTATGCATCCATAAGGCACATAGAGGCGGTGCTCAGGCCTGTCCCCTGCTCCCTCCACATTGGCTCATTTGCTGTGATTGACAGTGAGAGAATATTAGAGGGAGCTGTGGGGGGGGGGGGGGGGAGCACACAGAGGGTTTTTTCACCTTCATGCATAGAATGTATGAAGGTAAAAAAAGTCATCTTTTACAAGCAGTTGCTACTTCCTTCTTTAATTATGTAGCACTACCCCTGTAGGAGCCCCTGGATTTAACTGGTTCTTTCCCAAACAGTGCAGAGGCCACCTTTCACACAGGCAGCAGTCCACTCACTGTGGCTCCAATAAACAGTCCAAGAGATGTCTTTTTGTGATTTATTACGTGCAGAATGTTAACTGGACAAGGATTGAGGTGGTATGGGATACTCCAAAAACAGGAGGACACGCTTCATCAGGTGAAACTTCTTTGAACAGTCTTTAAACCAGCTGCCAAGACATGGCCGTCCACCTAAAATAACAGGCCGGGCAAGGAGACCATTAATAAGAGAATCAGCCAAGAGGCCCATGGTAACTCTGGAGGAGCTTCAGAGATCCACAGCTCAGGTGGGATAATCTGTCCACAGGACAACTATTAGTTGTGCACTCCACAAATCTGCCCTTTATGGAAGAGTGGCAAGAAGAAAACCATTGTTGAAAGAAAGTCATAAGAAGTCCCATTTGCAGTTTGTGAGAAGCCATGTGGGGGACACAGCAAACATGTGGAAGAAGGTGCTCTGGTCAGATGAGACCAAATGTTTACTTTTTGACCTAAAAGTAAAACGCTATGCATGGCGGGAAAACTTACACCACACATCACCCTGAACACACCATCCCCACCGTGAAACATGGCGGTGGCAGCATCATGTTATGGGGATGCTTTTCTTCAGCAGGACAGGGAAACTGGTCAGAGTTTATGGGAAGATGGATGGAGCCAAATACAGGACAATCTAAGGCCTCGTACACACAATAGGAATGCCAGAGGACAACGGTCTGAAGGACCGTCGTCTTGGGTTAACATATGAGGCTGACTAATGGTCCGTCTAGCGTACACACCATCAGTTTAAAAAAACGATCGTGTCAGAACGCGGTGATGTAAAACACAACGACGTGCTGAAAAAAACGAAGTTCAATGTTTCCAAGCATGCGTCGACTTGATTCTGAGCATGCGCAGGTTTTTAATCGATGCTTTTGGATACTAATGATCGTTTTTGACCTATCGGTTACCAGTCCATAGGTTAAATTTTAAAAGCAAGTTCTCATTTTTTTAACCTAAGGTTAAATAACCTATGGGGCCTACACATGATCGGTTTGGACTGATGAAAACGGTCCTTCAGACCGTTGTCCTCTGGCTATCCTATCGTGTGTACGAGGCCTTAGAAGAAAACCTGTTACGAATCTGCAAAAGACTTGAGACTGGGGTGGACAACGACCCTAAACATACAGCCAGAGATAAAATGGAATGGTTTAGATCAAAGCATATTCATGTGTTAGAATGGCCCAGTCAAAGTCCAGACCTAAATCCAATTGAGAATCTGTGGCAAGACTTTAAAATTGCTGTTCACAGACGCTCTCCATTCAATCTGACAGAGCTTGAGATATTTTGCAAAGAAGAATTTCACTCTCTAGATGTGCAAAGCTAGTAAGAGACATCCCCAAAAAGACTTGCAGAATTGCAGTGAAAGGAAGTTCTACAAAGTATTGAGTCAGGGGGGGCTGAATACAAATGTACCCCCCACACTTTTCACATATTTAAAAAAAAAAAACTTTTATAATTTTCCTTCCACTTCACAATTATGTGCCACTTTGTGTTGGTCTATCACATAAAATCCCAATAAAATACATATATACGTTTTTGGTTGTAACGTGACAAAATGTGGAAAATTTCAAGGGGTATGAATACTTTTTCAAGGCACTGTATCTAGAAAATTAGAATATCATCAAAAAGTTAATTTATTTCAATAATTAACCACTTCCGTACCGTAGGACATCATATGACATCCTGGACTTCAGTGGGGATATCTGAATGATGGATGCAGCTGCAGGCATCATTCAGATATACTTTTTTTCAGGTGGAGATTCTGCGCACCATAAGAATGATCATAACGGCGGTTCTGCCGCTTGATCGTTCTTACAGGCAGCAGGAGGGGACATCCCCCCCTCCTGCCGCCATCCGATGCTTCTCTGGGCTTTTCCGTGCCATCGGAGGCCCGGAGAACGAATTGGCCGCCGCTGAATGAAGAGCATTCAGCGGCATTCTATGACCGTCGGAGACCTGGGCACAACGTTGTGACCTCACGTCCGGGTACCCGGAAGTAAACAAAGCCGCAATTGCAGCTGAAAGCATGAGATTGGTGAATTTTTTTTTCCCTATCTCATGCTTTCCAGCCTGAAGGAGAGATGTGGGGTCTTATTGACCCCACCTCTCTCCATAAAGAGGACCTGCCACACACTATTCCTATTACAAGGGATGTTTACATTCCGTGTAATAGAAATAAAAGTGATCAAAAAAATAAATAAAATAAAAAAGTGTAAAAAAAAAAGAAGTAAAAAAAAAAAAATATATATATATATATATATATATACACACACACACACACACACACACACACACATATATATATATATATATATATATATATATATATATATAACGCCCCTGTCCATAGTAGCTTGTGCTCAGAAATGAACGCAAGTCCCACCCACATATGTAAACGCTGTTAAAACCACACATGTGAGGTATTGCCACGTGTGTTAGAGCGAGAGCAATACTTTTAGCACTAGACCTCCTCTATAACTCTAAACTGGTAACCTGTAAAAAAAAATCAAACGTTGCCTATGGAGATTTTTAAGTACCGAAGTTTGGTGCCATTCCATTTGTGTGCGCAATTTTAAAGCGTGACAAGTTAGTTATCTATTTACTCGGCGTAACATCATCTTTCACATTATTCAAAAAAATTGGGCTAACTTTACCGTTTTCTTTAATTTTTTTGGGGGGAAAAAGAACGTTTGGAAAATTACTGCGCAAATACCATGCAAGATAAAAAGTTGCAATGACCGCCACTTTATTTCCTAGGGTATCTGCTAATTATCTATCTATCTATCTATATATATATATATATATATATATATATAATATTTGGGGGTTCTGAGTAATTTTCTAGCAAAATAATTATGATTTTTACATGAAGGAGAGAAGTGCCAGAATAGGCGCGGTATGGAAGTGGTTAAATTCAAAAAGTGAAACTCATATATTCTATGGATTCGTTACACACAGAGTGATATATTTCAAGCATTTTCCCAAAATTCAGTATCTCAGAAAATTAGAACATTGTAAAAAGGTTCAATGTTGTAGACTCATGGTGTCACACTCTAATCAGCTAATTAACTCAAAACACCTGTAAAGGTATCCTGAGCCTGTAAATGGTCTCTCAGTCTGGTTCAGTAGGTTAAACAATCATAGGGAAGACTGGTGACTTGACAGTTGTCCAGAAGAGAATCATTGACATTCCTCCACAAGGAAGGCAAGTCACAAAAGGTCATTGCTAAAGAAGCTGGCTGTTAACAGAGTGCAGTATCCAAGCATATTAATAGAAAGTTTAGTGAAAGGTAAAAGTGTGGTAATAAAAGGTGCAAAAGCAAATGGGATAACAGGTTGAAACAAAAGCCATTCAAAAATTTGGGGGAGATTCACAAGGAGTGGACTACAGCTGGTGTCAGTACTTTAAGAGCCACCAAACCGATGTATCCAGGACATGGGCTACAACTGTCACATTCCTTGTGTCACGGTAGAGATTTTTAATTTTGAAGGAATAATGGACTTTATAGGCACCAATGGTCAACATAGGATATAAAAAAGTTTTTTATTGATACAAGCCCAGAGAACTGGGTAATTGAATCAACAATTACAATATAGAAAAACAATATAAAAAAACATATAATTGGCTATATTAAAAACATTAGTAAGCATAGAATATCTCTAAAATGCTAATAACCCATAGGGGTTGTACAAAAACCACAGATAGTCCACAAGGGACAACAACAACAGTTGGTGAACAGACGTAGGCTTCAATTTGTGTATTTTTATACATAGGCTCTACATGTTTCGCATGTTACTGCTTCTTCAGGAGCTTAAAAAGAATACTTTCTGGAAGGAAAAACATAGACTATTATTGGTTTCAGATTTTAATTTATCATTGTATATTTTGTGAATCGAAATAGATAGTGTTTCTTGTGCATGAAAGCACCATAAAAAATTACTCAGGTTGCCACAGACCGCCAAACCACCGGTGCAAAAAGGGGATCAAGGTGAGGGAAGTGTAGGGACATGCCACATACCCATATAGATAGTCAAAGGTGTTGAGAAGTGGCACCGTCCTCGCCAAAATAGAAAAAATGGCGAGTAATGACGGGTATGCCTAGATAGTGCGGCAGGAAAGAGAAAAGAGTATATATATATATCTCAATTGTCGGTGATAATAGAGTCAGGGAAAGGTAATAGCGAAGCTCCACACATCACCAGTAAGGAAGTGAAAGTAAACCATTTGGTGTATATAAAGAGGCGAGATTATATAATAATATAAAAAGTGTAGTAAACCTACCATCAGCAATGATAGGTAAGGAATAAATATATATGTGTGAGAATTCCAAAGGTAATTCTGGATCACTGTGGTAACAAGTTCCAGATAGCGAAATGGATAAAGGTGTACATTTTCGGACAAATTTGGACTGGAGTGTAAGTCTGGTAAAATAAGAGATAAAAAAGTGCTGATAAGAAAATAGGGCTTTTGCAACGCATAAGTGCATATAGCAACCCTAATCAAAAAATCCATGTATACATACCCAGAGTATAGGGTACAGCCAGTGTAGGGCTGGTTCAAAGTTTAGGAAGGAGTGCAGGGTCATATATATATACTGCACATTTGTGAGTAGGATAAAAATATACCCATAAGGGTTAGGACAAAATCCCAAAAATTGTAAGAACCAGACCAGACCGTTAGAACAGAGCTGTAGTGGTATGAGATGGTATCTGTATGAAAAAAGAGGAGATGGATAAACAAAAAAGAGACAGTCTAAATGAGGGCTGTTATAACATAACCAGTAATGCCAGTCACCGCTGCCAAAAGAAAAGAAAGAGTCCTGTAAAGGAGTGCTTACCATGTCCGGGTACACCTGTTGTCTCACACGCCACTGTGTATGGGAGCAAACGTGTAGCTTCCTGGGGATCCTGCTCCGTTATAAACGTGCATGTCTCCGATCACGTGAGCGGATGGGACTTCCGCATCACGTGTTCCGACCAGAGATCACGAGAACCAATCACCTGTCAGCAAAAGCTCCATGGGCGTCAGATGACGCCTGCCAGAGCCATCGCAAATGACAGGGCCGGTCTTCGTGGAAGGGGAGGAGTGTAAGAACACGCTCCGCCAATGGGAACAGGCGGGGCGTGTCGGACCGGCACTGCACGTATTCGATGGCGAAGCCATCAACACAAGTACAGGTCAGGCCGAAAATCTCTCATCCATCCCCTAACAATCCGCAGCATTGTGTCACGCTACTCCTGAAACGTGGTCCAAAGTCCTCTTTTTGGATGAAAGTAAATTGTGCATTTCATTTGTAAATCAATAACCCAGAGTCTGGAGGAAGTGTGGAGAGGCACAGAATCCAAGTTGCAAGAGGTGCAGTGTAAAGTTTCCACAGTCAGTGATGATTTGGGGACAGAAAAACAAACAAGGCGCCTCTAAGTGCAGAAATATAAAACTTTTAATATCCCCTAAAGGGGTTAAAAACACTTACAAGATGGTGGATGAAGCAGGAATGTAGCAGGTAAGTGTGTCCAGAAGATGTTCCAGTGGCAGGGCAGTCCCAGTCTGATTATAAAGCTTCCAGGGAAGTCCACAGGATAACAGCCAATTTGTGCTGTGAGTGTTTAGAGAACACAATGGTGATGAAGCCTGGGGATGATGTCAGAGGAAGCGAGACAAAAACCAGCATGGAACACAACCAGGAAGAGGGAAGGAAGTGTGTCATAGAGGCGGGACGCGTTTCGGAACAGCTCATTGGTTCCTTCTTCAGCCAGTGAAGTGTGTGAAGATCTGCTACCCTCTCCAACACAGACTTTATCTGTCAGGATTCAGATTCTTGGAGCGCCCTGGATATACACATTTTTAGTGATGATTTGGGGAGCCATGTCATTTGCTAGTGTTGGTCCACTGTGTTTTATCAAGTCCAAAGTCAGTGCAGCCATCTACCAGGAAATTCTAGAGCACTTCATGGTTCCCTCTGCTGACCAGCTTTATGGAGATGCTGATTTTCCAGCAGGACTTGGCACCTCCCCAAACTGCCAAAAGTACCAATACATGGTTCATGGTATCACTGTGCTTAACTGGCCAGCAAACTCGCCTGACCTAAACCCCATAGAGAATCTGTGGTGTATTGTCAAGAGGAATATGAGAGACACCAGACCCAACAATGCAGATGAACTGAAGGCCACTATCAAAGCAACCTGGGCTTCCATAACACAGGCTGATCGCCACCATTCCACGCTGCATTGATGCAGTAATTCATGCAAAAAGTCCCCCGACCAAGTATTGAGTGCATACTATACTGTACATAGACATACTTTTCAGTAAGCCAAAAAAATCCTTTTTTTATTGGCCTTATGTCATATTTCAAATTTTCTGAGATACTGAATTTCGGGTTTCCACTAGCTGTAAGGCCTCGTACACACGACCGAACATGTCCGCTGAAACTGGTCCGGCGGACCAGTTTCCGCGGACATGTTTGGTCGTGTGTACGGCCGACCGGACAATTTTCCGGCGGATCGGACAGGTTTCCAGTGGACAAATGTTTCTTAGCATGCTAAGAAACATGTCTGCTGGAAGCCTGTCCGTCGGACATGTTCGGTCGTCTGTACGACTCACCGGACATGTCTGCTCGGCAGAAAGCCCTCGAATGCGTCAAAGTGATTCGACGCATGCGTGGAAGCATTTAACTTCCGGGTTCGCGCACGTCACCGCGTCATCGTCGCCGTCACGTTGTCATCATGTCACTGCGTATTCTGTCCGTGCGGATTTTGGTTTGATGGTGTGTACAACCATCAGACCAAAATCTCAGAGCGGACATGTCCGATGAAAATGGTCCGCGGACCGTTTTCATCGGACAGATCCGCTCGTGTGTACAAGGCCTAAGACATAATCATCCAAATTAAAAGAAATCCCCTAGTGGTCTTAAAGTGGCCGTTGCACAGCTACAACGGTTTGGCCAGGGGAGCCAACCTGCCACAGTATAATTGTGGCTGGCTGGTCGGAAAGCAGTTGATGCATAGAAAGCATTAAAGCAGAGATCCACCCTATAGCGGAACTTCTGCTTTAAGCACTCCTCGCCCCCTGACATTCCACATTTGGCATGCAATTTTTTTTCATGGGTCTTCCTGTCCCACTTCCTGCTTCCCATCTTCAGCCACCTAGGCGACTCCTCCTCTTCCCCTAGGCGGCCCCTCCCTACCAGCAATCTTCTAGGACACAACTCAGGTCCCAGAAGATCGGCTGGCCAATAGGAGAGCGCAGCGCGACTCATGCATGCCCGGTTGGGTGCCCACAGTTACCATGATGGCGCCGAGGAGATAAGGGGGCATTGCAGGACCTTGGGACAGGTAAGTGTCGGTTTATTAAAATTCAGCAGCTATGCTTTTTGTAGCTGTTGTCTTTTAATAAACAAAAAAACGGATGGAACTCCACTTTAGGGTGAAAGACCATGGGACTTTTACAACTCCTTTAACAATCAGTTTCTTCCTCCTACAAAAAATAAATAAAATGAATGGAGAAGGAAAAAGCATAAAAATGCATATTAAAACATGCAAAAATGCACTACAAAAATGTACACGCAATTGCTCAGCAGCACTTGAACCTCAGCTTATTCTCTGTGCAAATGTACCTTGACAATGATGTAGAGCGCCGTGTATCCTATCAGACGCTGCTTATCATACAAATAGAGCTCAGATTTCATCTGGGACTCCGGGGATCACTTCTTCTTGGATTCTGACAAAGAGGCTTTGATTGGTGTCTAAAATAATACCATAAAACAGAAAATGGCTCCACGGAAATAGATCAGGTTCTTATTCACTGGCGGAATGCGCAGCGTTTTTATTGTATGATTCATTCTTCGCCTTTTTTTTCCTCCTACATCTACAGAACTCTTCAATCTGACATGTTTGCATAGAGCAGCTGTACTGTATATATGGGAGATCAAGGCGAGGCTGGGAAGGTTTTAAAGTGCGCTCGTAGTAGTGCCGGCGAGAGATTGGGGAGTCGGCTCTGCCCGTCTTCTTTTTAATAATGAAGGATTTAAGGGGATCTCAACTTGAGGCCACAAAGGACCGCTACATCGAAAAACATTGTATCTCAGTAGCGGCAGGAGGATAATATCTGTAATGATCAGTATATGAATTCTTTTTTCCATATCACATGCCTTTATTTTTATTTTTTCTCCACATTTACCAAAGTGAGTCAAATAAAAGTACCAGTCGCTTTTCATTCTAAAGGCGGTATTTACTGATCCCCCCACCCACAAAAAAAAGAGATCCGAGATGGATCCGGCAAAATTAGATCTGCAGGTGTTGAGGAGGTGATGGGACCCCTGTGTGTCCCAGAAGGCGAGGGGGGGCGGAAATGTCATAGATTGGCGTGCGGAGATCTTACCCAGGGCTGTTTGAAGGAATTTGAGGGCCCCAAGCAAAATGGACAACGACATTTGTTTTCAAATTGAGAAGGGGGGGGGGGGGTTTGCTGCTGAGTTTATTCAAGGGGGGTGTTAATTCAAGATGAGAAGCGGGGGGGGGGGGTTAGGCCGCTGCTGAAGATGGCTTCTTGGTTCTTGATTCTTCCAACATCCACATCCACCTTCCTTCTCCGGTGCAGCGAGCAAGTTGAGAGGGAGGGGCCCCAGGCCAGAACGGGGCCCCAAGTAGTTGCTTGGTTTGCCTGTCCTGTCGCAACGGGCCTGATCTTACCCAGAAGTGTCAAAACCAGGAACCCGCTCGCCCCCAAAAAATGCCAAATGTGGCAGTGAAGGGGGCAGTTCTGCTTTAAAGTAGAAATATAGGCCAAAAATTATGATATTTTACACGTAGGAGAGAAGTGTCAGAATTGGCCACTTCAGCCCCGAGCCTGTTTTTCAGATACAAGTTAAAAACATTTTTTTTTTGCTAGAAAATTACTTAGAACCCCCAAACATTATATATATTTTTTTCTAACGCCCTAGAGAATAAAATGGCGGTTATTGCAATACTTTTTGTCACACCGGATTTGCGCAGCGGTCTTACAAGCGCCCTTTTTTGGAAACAAAATTCAAGTTTTTTTATAAAAAAATAAGACAACCGTAAAGTTAGCCCAATTTTCTTTTATATTGTAAAGGTTATGTTACGCTGAGTAAATTCATACCCAACACGCTTCAAAATTTCACCCGCTCATGGAAAGGCGGCAAACTTTTACTCTTAAAAATCTCCATAGGTGATGATTAAAGAAATTCTACGGGTTGCATGTTTTGAGTTACAGTCTAGGGCTAGAATTATTGCTCTCGCTCTAACGATCGTGGCAATACCTCACATGTGTGGTTTGAACACCATTTTCATATGTGGGCGCTGCTCGCGTATGCGTTCGCTTCTGTGTGCGAGCTCGTCGGGACGGGGCACTTTAAAAAAAAAAAAAAATTCTTATTTATTTTACTTGATTTTATTTATTTTTACACTGTTTTTAAAAAAATAAAAATAAAATTGGGTCACTTTTATTCCTATTACAAGGAATGTAAACATCCCTTGTAGTATATAAAAAAAAAAACATGACAGGTCCTCTTAAATATGAAATCTGGGTCATATTTAGACTAAAATTCAATAAAATAAAATAAAAATTGTCATTTGAAAAAATGACAAAAATAAAATGGCCCTTTAAGAACTATGGGCGGAAGTGACGTTTTGATGTCACTTGCGCCCTGCTATGGCATTGAGACGGTTGGGGGCCATCTTCCCCTCACTCATATCCATACAACTGGCGTGACAGGACCCATTCACCTCCACCGCCGGGAGAGCGATGGGAAGGGGGGCCCTCTCCCGCCGCCGATAACTGTGATCTCACGGCGAATCCGCCGCAGAGACCACCTGTCAGGGAAATGGCCGAAGAAGGACTGGCAATTCCGCCCAAGACAATCATGGCCGCCATGGTGACTAAGGTGGGCGGCATTTCCTCCTTGTAACCTGAACAGATCACATGACTAACTTCCTGGTTTATTTAAGCCTGCTGCTGGAGCTGCTCATTGCTGGATTATGTCTTCAGTCTCCTGTGTACCTTGACTCCTGATCCGTGCTTATCCGTTGTGACCCGGCTTGCCTTAACCTTGCTTCCTGATCTTCTGTGTTTGACCCTTGGCCTGCTTCTTGACTCTGCTTCTGCTTGTACCTGGACCCTGCTCGTGTATGACCTTGGCTTGCCCCTGTATATGCTCTGGACTGACCTACCTGTGTTTGACCCCCGGCCTGGCTTCTGGTATCTCTGTTCATTTAAATACAACAAGCTCAGTTCTTCCTGCCTCAGCCATCCCTCAGTGGCTGAGCTCATCAGACTGCAAGCAAGCACCTGGTCTACCGTGCTTCTGTGGGCACCGCGCTTCCTGTTCCCAACTCCAGGGTCGCGCTGCACTCAGCCACAAGGGGAGCCCTCTTGGCATCTCGATCTCCATACCCATTCCTGACACCACCATTATCGTTAACGAACAGCCGTCTATAGAGATGGATACCTCGGTTATGGCAGCTGCTGATGCCATTACCGAGATCCTCTTCAAAATGCCGACGTATATCCTTGTTGCGGTGGTCGGTAAGTGGTTAAAATCCATGTAAAGAGGTTGTAAAGTCAGAAGTTTTTTTTTATCCTAATGCATTCTATGCATTAAGAGAAAAAGTCTTCTGTGTGTAGAAGCCCATTTCACACGTACCTGAGGTTCCTCTCTGTCCAACGATGTCCACAAATCCCTTGGCCATCCGGGACTTTCCCTTCTGATTGGCTGAGACATAGCAGTGGCACCCACGGCTGTCACTCAAAGTCAGTGAGCCAATCAGGGGAGAGAGCGGGGCCTAAAGCAGCTCCATGTCTGAATGGACACACGGAGCTGTGACTCTGCTCGGGTGCCCCCATAGCAAGCTGCATGCTGTGGGGGCAATCAACAAGAGGGAGGGCCCAGGAGCAGCAAAAAGGCACCCGAGAAGAGGAGGATCCGGGCAAAACCAACTGCATAGAGCAGGTAAGCGTGACATGTTTGTTATTTTATTTTATTTTTTTTAAACGAGACTGCTTTGTCCCAATATGACATGCGGGTGGGTGCGGTGAGTTCAGGGTCCTGCACCCACATATTTCATATTGGGACACAACAGATATGGCCACTTTTCACAATAGACTTCTATAGACTGCTGATACTGGCATTCACACAATGCCTGTGCATCCCTGTGCCATGTCAGGAAAACACGGACCTGCGCGGGGCACACACCCCAGTGCCCCGTGTGAATAGACCCTTAAACTGCATGCTTATTGAAAAATAGACAGTTCACAAGGTTCACACGGTTCTATGATTTTTTATTATTGATAAGGGGTTGAGTAGAAAAGGCATAACCAACTACAGAGTCCATCCATGGGAATAATTAGAAATCTGCTCATCTGTATCACTTTATTACTGTAATATTCATTTGGACAGGCGATGTCTAGTCCTCAATGACACTTATGAAGAATTTCATCTGCCTTGTACATTATATTGCTTCTCATGCAGTATATAGCCCAGTGTTGCTAGGAGATCCTCACTGGTAACAGACGTGCCGACTTCCCATCTGTTGCTCTCTAATGCCGTACATCAAGTGATACGGATTTAAAGCACAACTCGAAGAAAACTCAAACATGAGCCCCTCCAGTGGGGCTGTGCCCATACTGCAGAGGGTAGTTGTTTGTTTAGTCTAGAGCAGTGGTGTCTAAACTGTGTGCTTGCATTTATCCGCCCCGTGGGACATTAATGCCCCCCCCCCCACTTTCAGCAACAGTGGGGCATTGTACCTGTCACTGATACCAACGATAGGGCACTATTCCTCCCACTGATACCAATGATGGGGCACTATTCCTCCCACTGATACCAATGATGGGGCACTATTCGTCCCACTGATACCAATGATGGGACACTATTCCTCCCACTGACACCAGTGATGGGGCACTATTCCTCCCACTGACACCAGTGATGGGGCACTATTCCTCCCACTGATAACATGAAACGAATGAATGAAGTTGAAAACTCAGTCAAATCATGGCAGACTTTACAACATAAGGCAGTGATTTGTAAAAATATAAAGTCTTTATTGCAAATAATTAAGAACACCCTACTAACTGACTAAGCAACAGATACTCAATAAAGTAGATATAGAGGTTAGGTACTGAATATAATATATCAAAACTTGTATAAAACACTAGGTGTGTGAATATAGTGGCATAGTGGGGGTTTCTCCTTTCTTCCACTGATAACAATGATGGTGCACTATTCCTCCCACTGACACCAATTATGTAGCAATATTCCTAGCACTGACACCAATGGCCGGCACTAGTCGTCCCACTGATACCAATGATGGGACACTATTACTCCCACTGACACCAACGATAGGGCACTATTCCTCACACTGACACCAAGGATGGGGCACTATTTCTCCCTCTGACACCAAGGATGGGGCACTATTCCTCCCACTGACTCCAATGAGGGGGCACCATTCCTCCCACTGACTCCAATGAGGGGGCACCATTCCTCCCACTGACTCCAATGATGGGGTACTATTCCTCCCACTGGCCCTTTGGTTAGAAAGTTTGGCGACCTCTAGTCTAGGGGTTAGGATTTTTTTTTTACGTACCTGATCCTCTACCACCAGCGCTCCCCCCCATGCTCCTGCAGTGGATTGTCCATTGGCATTCTCACATTCTTGATGATGTCAGGACCAGGAAGAAGATATTGTGGGGACTAGACTAGCAGCGAGGAGGAGCGAAGGATCAGGTAAGTAAATCTACTTTAACAAGTTCCCTAGGGCTAAACAAACATTTAAAAGGAAGGGGTGATTTTCAAGGGAGGAGGAAGGCATAATTAGATCAATGTTGGTGAACTTTCTTGATATGAGGGGACTCAAGTATGGCCACCGACATCACCAAAAGGCCACACATAAAATTAAGTGAATATTCAGTCTGAGAGACAACAGGATATAGTCAAAGGCCATGGACATGATACAAGAGATGGTCAGAGACTGTGGACATTATACAAGATATGACCAGAGACTGTGGGCATGATATCAGACATGCATATATAAAAAGCAGTGATACTGCTATAGTTGCCTTCGAGGTGCTCTATCCTGGTGTTTTTTTTTTTTATATATGTATGGCTTTTTGGATGCACTTTCCCTAATGAGTGGAGTGGCACTAAGCGGGTATTTCCACTCCCAGGACTCTTCTTTGGTTGAGTTTTTTTATAATATAATATCAGACATGGTCAGAGACTGTGGACATAATACAAGAGATGGTTAGAGACTGTGGGCATGATACAAGAGATGGTTATAGCATGTGGACATGATACAAGAGATGGTTAGAGAATGTGGAAAATATACAAGAGATGGTCAGAGACTGAACATGATACAACAGATGGTTAGAGACTGTGTGCATCATACAGATGATGGCCAGAGACTGTGGTCATGAAAAAAAGAGATGGTCAGAGACAAAAGACATGATACAAGAGATAGTCAGAGACTGTGTGCATCATACAGGAGATGGTCAGAGACTGCTCGCATTAAACAAGAGATGGTTAGAGACTGAACATGATGAAAGAGATGGTTAGAGACTGTGGACATGATATAGGAGATGGTTAGAGACTGTGTGCATCATACAAACGATGGCCAGAAACTGTGGCCATGATAAAAGAGATGGTCAGGGACTAAAGACATGATAATGATAACAGAAAACAACACTCCTGTGCAGGAGTGGATTACCAGACAGACTGAATTTCGGGATGGTGCATGTCACTTGGCTTTGCTGCCCTCAAGGATAGGAGTATCATAACAGTAAATGAGAAAAAGAAAGAGACGACGCACCAGCCTAGTGCATTATCCTTAAAACAGATTTTATTAAAAAAGATAAAATGAAACTACTCACAAACAAAGGTGAAAAGCGCACAGTGTACACAGTTTCCACAGGTAACAGCAGTAAGTAGGTCCCAAAGCACTCCAGATGGTCATAGAGGGAATGACGAGGGCCACTGCCGGTTGACGCATTTCGAAGGACAACCTTCTTTCTCAGAGCCCAGCAGTCAACTGTGGAAACTGTGTACATTGTGCGCTTTTCACCTTTGTTTGTGAGTAGTTTCATTTTATCTTTTTAAATAAAATATGTTTTAAGGATAATGCACTAGGCTAGTGCACCCTCTCTTTCTTTTTTTTCTCGTTTAGTAAAGACATGATACAAGAGATGGTTAGAGACTGTGTGCATCATACAGATGATGGCCAGAGACTGTGGTCATGAAAAAAGAGATGGCCAGAGACTAAAGACATCATTAAAGACAGTTGCTGAAGACTGGTAACCTGTTTCAAAAGACAGTCATGATACTAGACTGCCAACACGGCAATAGGGAAACATGGATTGGTGTCTGTAGGGGCCCCGAGGGCTGCATAAAAAGTGCCAAAGTACCACAGGTTGGGTACCAGGGCACTAGATGATGCTGGATGTCCTCTAGCCAGAAAATGAGGCAGACTGTATCTGACTTGCTGCAGCTTCTAATTGTAACAGGCGCTCCTAGCGCCATTGTAATGCGTTCTGTGCTGGAGCGCATACGGCGCCCGCGCGATGACGTCATCACGTGGAGCCACGTGCGTTTCAGCTTGGAACGCATAAGTGCACCGCGTTTCACGGCGGTTGTCCGAATCAGTGCCTTATGCACTGCACCTGTTACCTGCACCTATCTGCTGCCTATAAAGGCATCAAGCTTGCATCCAAAGGCCGTTCTATTATTGTCAGCCGTAGCTCGGCCTGGCTACAATCATTGGTGCCATCGCTCCCCATGCTGCGAACTACACCATGCTGCAACTCCAGCATTATCTGCTGTTGCCTTGACTACTTCAGACTGCCATTATCGAAACAACCTTAAAGACCTTCCTTGCTGACACCCTACGGAATTCCTTGTCGCTACACTCAAGCCCTGCAAACGGATAAGTAGCAATTGTTTCACTTGTAGTACTATAGAAAGATCTGCTGCATATATTCCCCCTAAAACAATTGCTGTTCTTTATTATGGCTTGTAGGTATTAACATACTACTTGGGACTAACTGTTGTGCCTATGGCTATTTGCTGTGGAACATCTTAAAGGGACATCTACTCTCAAAATTACCTGAGCTATATTTGCCTCTCTTATGCAACTATTAGTTGTCTTTACAATTCCTATTTATTACGTGCTTGAAATAAGTGTTACTTGTTTATGGGCTTTGCCCTAAGTTGCTGAACATGTTCGCTTTAACTTTTCTATGCTAAGGGTTGTAGGGATTTCATACCAACTCCCTTGGTGACCTAATGCATTTCTTTATGTTTGAGTGATATGATGTAGAGAACCCCCAAACTCCTGTTTGTGTGGAGTGACGCCTTGGGTCCCGTACTGATAATCACTTGCATATAGAAGTGCATTGGAATCTTCACGTGTATGCTATAATTTTAAACGCTAAGGTCTGGTCACATGTTGTAATGCGCCCAACCTTAGTAGCTCAACGCCTTTCTTTATGTGAGAGAGAGATGATGTAGAGAACCCCCAAACTCCTGTTTGTGTGGAGTGACGCCTGGGGTCCAATACTGAATTCTCACATAGGGAAGTGCATTGAAATCCTTGCTAACCACAGTTGTGGTTCACTCCCGTTCACCAGAAGCTCACAGTGTGCAGTGAAATCAGAGTAAGATATTTCAGTAGAGGATAGGAACCTGTACAAATGGACACGACTGAAGGGAAAGCTGGAGGTCAGTTTTAAATAAAAATAAAGATTAATCAAAAACACAAAGCTGTGAATGTGCCGGCCATCACTGAGGCAGAATGAATCCTCTAAGTATTTCTCCATTGATTTCCCTTCATATGTAGGAGAATTTTAAGTGTCTGGCTACTGCAAGCAATCTGGATGGAAGGCACTCGCGCCAGGGCCTGCTAATGAGATTGTGCTGCGTACAAACACAGGCTCTGGGCCGGCTCGCCAAGTTTCTCTATTCATCAATCCCGCTGACAGGTGCTCAGCGTCTGCTGAAGGATCTTCTTCCCCCTCACAGGTCCATACTGGCCCAGATCAGGGGTGTTACTAGGACAAACAAAAACAGAATGTTGGAATTAAAAATTCACACAACTCCAAGAAATGATAACCCTTTAAGGTTCATGGCACATTTGGTGTGCAACAGTGCCTAGAAAAAGTATTCATACCCCTTGAAATTTTCCACATTTTGTCATGTTACAACCAAAAATGTGAATGTATTTTATTGGGATTTTGATGTAATAGACCAACACAAAGTGGCACATAATTGTGAAGTGGAAGGAAAATTATAAATGGTTTGCATTTTTTTTTTACAAATAAATATCTGAAAAGTGGGTAGCGCCTGTTTACTTTAGGTACCGGTGCTATTTAAATTTAGAGGGAGATCAGAGTGTAGTTAAACTCTGATCCAAATTTGTTATGTTCAAAACAGGGTCTCTGTCTCAGCTTGGCTGTGCGGTGGGCTCATTCTGGGGTGTTATTCCAACCCCTGTGCAGTAGGTGGCAGCAGTGGAGTCAAGGTTTGGGTGCTCTTCCCCAGCAGCCAATCAGGAGGGTTTAGCCTCGCTGTGCATGCTGGGGGAGGGTATTTATGGGGCAGATGCCATTAGTCTGGGTTTGTCTTCTTCGCCATGTGTGGCACCCATCTTTAGGGTGGCCACATCACGGCGCCCCAGGGTTATGGCCTACCTGGCCACGCGGTGTTCCTGGTTCTGGGGCCATGTTGGCCCGGAGCATTATAACAAGCATGCTAGGCTGCATATACACACTGATTTTACTGTTGTGGGTTTAGTAACACTTTAATGCCGTGTACACATGATCGGTTTGTCTGATGAAAACGGTCTGATGGACCGTTTTCATCAGACTAACCGATCGTGTGTGGGCCCCATCAGTTATTTATCCATCGGTTAAAAAACTAGGAACTTGTTTTAAAATCATCTGATGGTTAACTAACCGATAGAAAAAAAAAACGATCGTCTGTGGGCACGTTAAAAATCCACGCATGCTCAGAATCAAGTCATTGCATGCTCGGAAGCATTGAACTTCATTTTTCTCAGCACGTCGTTGTGTTTTATGTTACGCTTTCTGAAACGATCGTTTTTTTAACTGATGGTGTGATGAAAGTCAGCTTCATCGGATATCTGATGAAAAAATCCATCAGACCGTTTTCATCGGAAGGAACCGATCGTGTGTACGCGGCATAAGTGACCTCAAACCCAGACACTCAATCTGAAATGTCAAGCTCAACAACTGAAGTAATGGTAAATAAGGGGAACTATAAATATTTAATGCCTGCACAGTTAACATTAAATGCGTGCCGATCATTGCATAAACTTCAAGTCAAGACTGGCCCTTTAAGCCCAGAGGAAGTATTTCCTGATATTTTAATGAACAAAAGACACATTAAAAAAAAAGAGAGAAGAAAAACTTGCAATGCAATAACCAGCAGGACGCTGGGTATTTGTAAAGTCTTTAGCAGATGAAGAAGAGGAAGCCGGGAGAGCAGAAACACAGAACAAGCAGAAATGAAATGAACACATTAGTGCTTTCATGCTGCTGCAACCCACAATAGGTAAAGGTGGAGGAAAAAAATGAGCTGACAAAGGCAGCCGGCATATACGAGAAGCAGCAAATTAAGGGAAACTTTCTAATCATTGTATAGAATGTTGTTACTGATGGAGCTTATGCCATTGGTTCCTTATAATGAATTATTTATTCATCAATGTACATTGTGCTCAGAAGCACTATATTTAGCAAAGAGGAATATGAAGGGGGGGTTGGGCGAGAACCAAGACCCTTTTCACACTTGTACGGCCTGAAAGTTGCACGACTTTGATGCAAATACCATAGCTACCAACTGTCCCTGATTTCGAGGGGCTGTCCTTGATTTCGAGCAATGTCCCTCTGTCCCTCTTTCCTTTTCATTTGTCCCTCATGTTGGTCTGATCAATATAGATGTACCGTATATAAAATGCACTTTTTATCTATCAAAAAGTGTTTCCCAGTGCTAAACCTTTCATCTGATTTCTAAATTGCTGCATTTGTAAATTCCAGAAGCCAATATAAAGGAATAGTAGTGGTTAAAAAAAAAGCATTTGTGGGTTTAACCAATCTTGTTTTTTGTACAATTCTCCTTTAAGGGGGCGTGGCAAGGGGTGTGTCCTATGTCTGCATACTTTTGCCGATAGGTGTCCCTCATTCCAATCTCAAATAGTTGGGAGATATGAAATACTACGACGTGACTTGAAGCAATTCCTGTGTAATCTTGAGGTCTATGGACCTCAAGACGCATCAAAGTCAGACCAAAGTAGTGCAAGGACTACTTTGAAATCGATGTCACGTGAAGTTGCACAGATATGAACGGTACTCATTGGAAATCATGGGGTACAATTTGCCATGTGACTTTGCAGTCCCAAGTCGAAGGACAAGTCGCTCAAGTGTGAAAGGGGCCTTAGGGTTAGTATCTGTGCCCTGAGCACAAATCTTAACCACTTCAGCCCCGGAAGATTTGACTGCTGAATGACCAGGTCATTTTTTTGCGATTTGGCACTGCGTCTGCATTAACTGACAATTGCGCGGTCGTGCAACGTTGCACCCAAACAAAAAAATGTTTCTCCACAAATAGAGCTTTCTTTTGGTGGTATTTGATCACCTCTGCGGTTTTTATATTTTGCCCTATAAACAAAAAAAGAGCGACAATTTTGAAAAAATAACAAAACAATATTTTTTACTGTTTGCTATAATAAATATCCACATTTTTTTAAAAAAAAAGCATTTTTTTTCTCAGTTTAGGCCGATATGTATCCTTCTACATATTTTTGGTAATAAAAAAAAATCACAAGCGTATATTGATTGGTTTGCACATACAAAATAAGTTATAGCGTCTACAAAAGATTTATGGCATTTGTATTATTATTATTTTTTTTTGCTAGTAATGGCGGCGATCTGCGATTTTAATCAGGACTGCGACATTATGGCGGACACATCGGACACTTTTGATACATTTGTGGCACCATTGGCATTTATACAGCGATCAGTGCTATAAAAATGCACTGTTACTGTATAAATGTCATTGGCAGGGAAGGGGTTAACACTAGGGGGAGATCAAGGGGTTAATTGTGTTCCCAACTGTGGGGAGAGGGGACTGACCTATAGGAAATGACAGATCGTGGTTCCTAGCTATATATGACTGTAGAATGACGGCGGCTGGTCGGCAAACGATTAAGCCGTGCAACTAAAATTAGGGATTTTGGGCAAAATTGATGTCGGCACAAAATTACTTATTTCGCCATTGGCAAAATTCCGTTGAAATGGAAACTCTTAATTTTTGCCTGTTACACTGCTTAGGTGAAATTTGTTTTAATTTTTTTTTTTCAGTCTATCCACATGCAGGCAGTCCCATTCATGTCAACTGGAAACACAGCGGTGGCAGGGACACAGTCGCCACTCCCAATGTGACATCCATATAGGTACACGGCCCCAAATGCAGTGCGTGTTCAGGGCTGTGCACCCACATCAATGTCCAACTGGAAGCAGCGTCTGTGTCCATGCAGCTGCTGCATTCCCAATTGACATGAGTGGGACCGCTTGCATGGGGATACATGGAACATCTGTGCATTCCTGCATGGGTAAAAACAGCCCTGTGAACGAGGCCTAATGAAGTTAATGGGGATCTGCAGCTTTCATAACCCTCAGGTGCTAGTTAAGTCCAACTGCATCCTTAATTTCCCCTTAGAGCGTTGGCCTCTAAACTGTGGCCCAAGGGTCAGATGTGGCCCTTTTTTCTGGCCCTTGGGGCACTACTCCTCCAATTGACACCAATGATGGGATACCATTTCTCCCACTGACACCATCAATGGGGCACTGATACCAACAATGGGGCACCAATCCTCCCACTGATACCAGCAATGGGGCATTGTTTACTCCCACTGGCCACAGTATGGCCCCTCTAAAGCCTGTAGGACAGTAAACTGGCCCTTTGCTTAGAAACTTTGGAGACCCCTGCAAAAACAGGAGTATTATCTGGAAATCCGTTCAACCCCAAATTGTTAACTACTTTATAGACTTAGAATTTGGGGTACCAAATATACATCATTATTATGCATCCCTCGCTTTGCATCCCTCACTTTGGTGTAAACAGATGCTTTTATTTACCAGCTCACTTACTGTGAATAACCCACACACATGGGTGGAAAAGCACACATTTTAAATAAAACACAGTAAATGTGGAATAATCTTGTACTTTCTGGTAACATTAGAGCTGCACAATTAATCGTTAAAAAATCGTGATCTCGATTCAACTCCCCTCAGCCCTCAAATTTTGCACTCGCCTACTTGCATTTTGTGAGTGGAAAATGAGGGTTGGCGAGGAGCTGGGCTGCCAGGGAGAGGGGGGGCGAGCACCGCCGGCGGGGGACGTTCTTTCAGCGGGATCGCAGAGTGGTAAAGCCTCGTACACACGATCAGTCCATCCGATGAGAACGGTCTGAAGGACCATTGTTATAGGTCAACCGATGAAGCTGACTGATGGTCCGTCGTGCCTGCATACCATCAGTTAAAAAACCGATCGTGTCAGAACGCGGTGACGTAAAACACAACGACGTGCTGAAAAAAACACCATAAAGTTAGCCAAATTCTTTTTTGTTTTCATGTGAAAAATGATGTTATGCTGTGAGAATCCTGATATATCTTCTAAGCAAAAAAATTGTGATTATCATTTTAGCCAGAATCTCGCAGCTCTAGGTAACATGATAACAAATTAAATGAAAATTGCACCTGCAAATCAAATAAAATTTTGGCATAATAAAGACTAATTCATTCCAACTGTCTCCTTTTTCCTACGATTTACATAGGAACCGGAAGTGCTTTTTTTCTATGCCCTCTTACCATTTTTGGTAACTTTGAGTGCTGTTCTACAATACACTGCCACACGTCGGGTCTCGCACCACCATTTTCCTCATAGAGTCATGCATATTAGGAATCTTCTCCTACGGTAGCTGGTCCTGAAACTGTATTTAACTGATATTAATGTTAATAAGTATTTCCACTTATCTTCAATTGTATTGAAAAAAATGTATAATCAACAGTGCCTCGCACAGAGCATGAACTCCCTGCATTTAAATTGGTCACAGATAATGACTTGAGAGAGGATGGAAGTAGGAAGGGCGCTAGCTTTTAAAGTGCAGTGCTGATGTGGTAAATAGTGTTGCTCACGAATATTCGTATTGCGAATATTCGGCTCGAATATGGCATATTCGAGTATTCGCGAATATCTCGAATTTCGCGGCCAATATTCGCTATTCCGAATATTCGCATTTTTTCAATTTTATTTTTAAAACAGATCACATCCTATCAACGTCTAAAAGCATTGCTGGTATGATTAGAGACCCTGGGCCGAGTAGCTAAGCTGAGGCGATCCTTTTATGTTGCCGAATATAAAAAAAAAAAAATTGCGAAATTTCGCTAATGCGAATGCGAAAATGATTGCGAATTTTCGATAACTGTGGTAGGAGAACTCTGATTGTCTCTGATGCAAAAGGGGGGGGGCTTTGTGTATGTTTCTGTTATGAATATTTGTATGTTTGATATTATTTTTTTTTATAGTCTTCAAGTAGGTAACACAATAAATATTGCACTGGAGATAAAATCGATGTAGCTACATAAACTGTAAAAATGGTGCGAGTTATACCAAATGGTAGCAAAAGCAGTCATAAAAACATGTAGCTACTGTAAGTATGATACTGGCATAAAATCGTGTACAACGATGCCACTGCTGAATCTAGATGAGGAGAGGTTAACATCAGTCTGTCTGCATGTAGATGTCCCGTGAAGGGAACTATCACAACTCCCAGTAGATGGTTGTAGAATCCCAGGTTGATAGAGGGAAGTGTAACAGCCCTTGCGTGTGGCAGATAGTAAGGTCCCGCCGACATGCAGATATGAAGGCACAGCAAAGGAGCCCTTCAGATGGACACGGCAAGACCCGCCGGTGTCCGTGACGTCACTGGATCTCCGACGGAACTCCCGGAGAGGTGAGTACCAATCAAAATAATTTTGATCAATCAAAAAAATTAAAGATTAATTGATGAATTAATAGTTAATTTCCACAGCCCTAAAAATAATATAATATAATAAAATAGTGCACCTTAATAAAATCCTTGTGCTACAAAGGCTAGTGATATCCACTCCAAAGGTGTGAGAAAAAATGTATTAAGTGCCAATAATTATAAATAAATTAAATAAAAATTAGAAAAAGTGCCTAATGCTGTTGTGATCGTCTAGTTCTATGCTTCACACAGTGATCCACTCCAATCTGTGCTCCTATATGGACCACACTCACCAGATCTGTGCCCCCTCTTGGGGTTTGCAGCATTCACAGTGTATGCCACTGTGCAGCACTCTGGCAAAGGCACGTCCTGCTGTGGTCCTGGTGGTGCTCTTAGTGTTTATCCCATATACAGGAAAAAAGAAGACGGAAGGGGTCCCAAGATAGTGTAGTACCGTTTAAAAATTCAGCTTTTATTGGTAAAAAACAAATGGGTACTCGCAATTTTGTTGAAATGACAGAGCATGACTATGGTATAACAGATGTGCAATTAACCGTATTATTACCTCCCACTACCCAAAACCAACCTTCTTCCCATTAAATGGAGACCACACCAGTTGTTGGGTAAAATAATAGGCCGTAGCAGCCTTATTTTTATTAAAGATAATAATTTAACAATTTTAACGTAAACAACACACCTGTCCTCTAACTAACTGACGTTGGTCTCTGCAGGCGAAAGCCTGTAACTGTAACACTATAAATATATATAAACATATATATACACAAACTCAAACCCTGTATATATATAAACATATATATACAATTTACTCCTCAATTGCACTGCGGTCTCTCGTGCCCTTCTGCCAGGCCTCAAGCCGATGCGTGCTCAGAGACCCTCCCGACCGCAGTGCACCATACCGTTCCCTCCAGGTAACCTCCGTTATCTGGGCACCATCCTTTTTCCTGTCACTGACAGGTCTTAACTCCCTTATTTTCCGGCTCCTCCTTCACCCGCAGAGACCAAAACCACGCTGCCACGACAACCTTGCTGAACCTATGGATGAAACAAAACACAAACCAACATACACAACACAACACTGACGTACAACATGACCTACATGACCACAAGATACGAAAAAACAAGGGAGGGTGGGTTTTAACTTTTCAGCGCGCTGTGCGTGCCCAGGGGCGGGAACAGCCCCTTTTATGTCCTCCTCTCTCCTCCCCCTCAACACCTAACAGCCAATGGTTAATTTTCGCTGATAACCCAGTCATGGGGGCCCTCCTCTGAGTCACTGCGCTCCTGGATCCAGGCCTGCTTGACTATGGTATAACAGATGTGCAATTAACCATATTATTACCTCCCACTACCCAAAACCAACCTTCTTCCCATTAAATGGAGACCACACCAGTTGTTGGGTAAAATAATAGGCCGTAGCAGCCTTATTTTTATTAAAGATAATAATTTAACAATTTTAACGTAAACAACACACCTGTCCTCTAACTAACTGACGTTGGTCTCTGCAGGCGAAAGCCTGTAACTGTAACACTATAAATATATATAAACATATATATACACAAACTCAAACCCTGTATATATATAAACATATATATACAATTTACTCCTCAATTGCACTGCGGTCTCTTGTGCCCTTCTGCCAGGCCTCAAGCCGATGCGTGCTCAGAGACCCTCCCGACCGCAGTGCACCATACCGTTCCCTCCAGGTAACCTCCGTTATCTGGGCACCATCCTTTTTCCTGTCACCGACAGGTCTTAACTCCCTTATTTTCCGGCTCCTCCTTCACCCGCAGAGACCAAAACCACGCCACAGCACCCAAGGGTAAAACCTTATCCTTGGGTGCCCCTCCACACCCTAATGGCCCTCTGAATCCCGTCTTGCAAGCCCAAGAACCACATGTCTATCCCAACTGACGTGAGATGCACCCCATCCCCTCGTAAATACCTTCATGTTTCTTCCTCCAACTCCATGTGGCGCACCACCAGCCCCCCGTTCCGAGCCATGAACCTGCCCACATCCCGGTTGATCTTCCTTCGGGCCCGGTTGATCCTGCTTACTGACCTTGCTAACCTCCAGGCGGTCCGAGCAACAATGTCGGACCAAACTATCACCGTACCCGGAAACTCCGTCCTCAACCTTAGGATATCAAACTTAATATCCCTGGTGACATCGAGCATCGATCTGACCTCCAGATCGTTACCTCCGACATGTAACAATAGTACATCGGGAGGCCGGTCCAGCCGTGCAAAACGATGCACCTCAGGTACCATTCTGCCCCAAAGCATCCCCGGGACCCCCAGCCAGCGCACACAGGCTTCTTCCCTTGGGAAGCCCAGTTGCCGGCCATCCGGCCTAACATCAGCCCGCCTTGCTCCCCATACTACATATGAGTGGCCCAGGATCCACACCAAGGCCAGGGTACCATCTGAAAGAAAGATATACAAGAAAGAACCGGGTAACTCACAGCACACCAACACACTGACCCCCAAATTTCAAACATGATACACACCATCCACTTATCCCCCCCCCTATCAGGGATTAACTATCCAACAGATGAGGGCGGACGTAGCTCCTAAATCTCCTAGATTCCCACCTGCCGATTTGCTTCACCACCTCTACTCCCAAACCGCATCTATGTGCTTCAGTTGCCGCACCAATGCGGAAGGAGTGAGAAGAAAAACTTTTCTCATCCACTCCCACCGCTCGGAGCCCTTTTTTAAAAATGGTAACAAATTGGTACCTGGAAAGGGGGGACCCATCACCATGTATCAAAAAGGAACCCTCTGCCCCCGGACGCATGTTAAGAAACGCCCGAACCGCCCCCACCGGGCACAGCGTAGACCCCGGCAGGGCAAATAGTAGAACCTCTCGTCCCATTCCCATCTGATCCGTTTTTGACTTGCGCAGCCAAAGCGACACCCTGTCTCGCCCACAACTTACCTCTTGATAACTCAGGCCGCCGGGCCTCTTCTTCGATGGGCTCACCAACTCCCCTATCCTGAAGGCCCCAAAGAACGCCAATATGAACGCCACCTTAAATAACGCTGACTCGTACTCCGAGGAACAAATACCCAAACCTTGCAACACCGAGAAGGAAACCGGGCGCCTGACATCCCGGGTCATACGAGCTTTCCTATACCCCTTGAGCGCCTGCCTAACCCAGAAATCCTTGGTGAAATCTTGGCAACCCCGCAACTTGAACAGGAACGCCAAACCCGCCATCATCTGATTTAGTACCGATACTGACACCCCATCCTCCATGCACCTAGCCACCCAATAAAATAACAAACCTCACACGTCCGGCCCACAAGGATCAATCGCCGCCCAGGTAGCCAAAGACTCCCAATCTTGCCATACCTTACTGTACGCCACCCATGTGGCTTCACTCACTGACTTTCTGAGCCAACCAGAGATCACGCCAACGCAATCCTCCACAGCTCCTCTGGACAAGGCACTCCGTGCTGTTCCGATCCCGGCACCAACTCTCGGAACCTGTCCCACTGAAAACGAGATAAGGCGTCAGCAATGACGTTCTCCACTCCCGGTATATGAACTGCATGAATAAATACATTCCTTTGCAGACATCTCAGCACCAGGTGTTGCAGCAATCGCACCACCGGTGGCGAGGATGCCGACACCCGGTTAATCGCCTGCACCACCCCCAGGTTGTCACAGTGAAATCTCACCTTTTTATCCCTAAACTCTGCCCCCCACAGTTCCACTGACAGAACCACTGGAAACAATTCCAGCAGGACCAGGTTCCTTGTAAACCCTGCTTCCACCCAGCTGACCGGCCACGGGCCCGCGCTCCACCTGCCCCGGAAAAAAGCTCCGAAGCCTGTGGACCCCGCTGCTTCCGTGTATAACTCCAAGTCAAAATTGCTGACAGGGCCCGTCATCCATAAAGCCCTCCCGTTAAACTCCTCCAAAAATGAGTGCCATACCCGTAGGTCCTCTCTGTGTACTTTTTGCAAGCTAACAAAATGTGTAGGAGCCACCACCCCCGCTGTGCAAGCCGACAGCCGCCGACAAAAAACCCGCCCCATCGGCAAAATGCGGCACGCAAAATTCAGCTTCCCCAGTAATGACTGGAGCTCCTTAAGCCGGACCTTGCGCACCCCTACCATGCCCTTTACTTCAGCCTTAAGCGCCACTACCTTATCTTCTGGCAACCTGCATTCCATGACTTCGGAATCCAAAGTGATCCCTAGAAAAGTCATGACCGTGCGCGGCCCCTCTGTCTTCTCAGGGGCCAGCGGAACCCCAAAACTCTCCGCCACGTGTTCCAGGGTGGCCAGGAGCACTGACGCCACCCTGGAAGAAGCCGGCCCCACACACAGAAAGTCATCCAGATAATGGATAACCGAATTCACTCCCGACACGTCCCGCACCACCCATTCCAAAAAAGAGCTAAACGTTTCAAAGAACGCACAGGAGATAGAACACCCCATGGGAAGGCACCGGTCAACGTAGAACTGCCCTTCCCAGTGGCATCCCAACAGCCTAAAGCTGTCCGGGTGAACCGGTAGCAGCCGAAATGCCGCCTCCACATCCGTCTTTGCCATTAACGCCCCTTGCCCATATCGCCTAACCCAGTGCACCGCCGCATCGAACGATGTGTAACTGACCGAACAAGCCTCCGGATCAATGGCATCATTGACCGACCCCCCCTTTGGAAACGACAGATGGTGTATTAGCCTGAACTTGTTAGGTTCTTTTTTGGGCACCACCCCCAGCGGAGAGACCACCAAGTCTGCCAAAGGTGCTACCCCAAAAGGACCAGCCATGCGCCCCAGAGACACCTCCTTTCTCAGTTTCTCCGAAAACCACGTCCGGATGAAGTAACGCAGACCGCAAATTTCGTGGCACCGGGGGAACAACCCCCAGCTCACACGGAATCAAAAACCCCACTGAAAAACCCCTCTCCAACATAGCCGCCGCCCTTCTATCCGGATATCTGCCGAGAAACGGCCGCATCTTTTCCACCTTCACCGGAGTCGTCCCTCTTGTGAGCAGACTCCCCGGTACGGCCCCTGCTCTGCTTAAAACACTTGGACTGCGGGTGGGAGCCACCGCAGCCCGAGCACTCGTGTTTGTACCGACAGGCACCCCCGAACTTGCAAGAGCCCGCATTAAATTGCCAACACACCCCTTTTGCTCTGCCGGCCGGTTGCCCCTGGGAACTGGAACCCCTGGCCCCCCCTGGAAATAACTGCCCTGGAGCCCTGGCCGCTGTCATCAAGCATAACCACAAGTTCATGTCTTTTTGATTCCAACGCAGGTCAGGCCGGACCGCCATCCTCTGCCTAAACTGTTCGTCGTACCTAAGCCACGCCGAGCCCCCATACACCCTGTGAGCCTCCCCAATGGCATTCTGGTAAATAAACAGACCCGAACAACATTCCGGCTTCTTTTCCCCTACTACACATGCCAGTATGCTAAACGCCTGTAACCAATTGGCGAACGTACGCGGGATCAGCCGGTACCTGCGCCTCTCCTCTTCCTCTTTCTTGGATTCGTCCGGTTTCCCCCTATCCAGATTAAATTTTTCTAACGGGAGCAAAGAAAAAATCTCCACATACTCACCCTTCCAGATCTTTTCCCTGACTTCAGACTTGAGATGAGTCCCTAGAGATGCTTCATAGCAAAGATATATCTCACATTTCGCCGCATCTGCCAAGCGGATAATTTCCTGCCTGGCAGCAGTTTCCCCGGCCCCTTTTCCGTCCCCTCCCGTCGCCGGGGCCACCACACTGGCCTGAGCCACCACAGGCGGCACCACCGGGGGGTTAACCGAGTCACTAGCCTGTGGAGCCGTTGGGGTTACTGTAACAGCCGGGGCCGTGGGGGCTACCCCCGGCGGGGGCAGACTTGCCACCACCAGCGGAGCCGCCGGCGCCGCCGGAGCCACCACTACACTCGCCCCCCCCCCCCGCGGGAGCCGCCCATGCCGCCGCCGGACCTGGCACCGCCCCCCCCGCGCTCTCAAACCTGCCCACCAATTCTTTCATGCACGCCAAGAAACCCGCAAATCCCCCCGCCAAACCCGCCGCCCCCCCCCCGCCTGACACATTGCCAGGGGGCGGGGACCCGCCCCCCGCCGACAGAAATACACCGGGCACCCCTACCCCCCACCGCCACTCTGCCCCCCCACATTCAAATCCACAACAGGAGAATAAGGTGAATTTGACTTACCCGGCTGCCTAGGGTTAGAACCACTAGCCGACCCGATCGCCTCCACCGCAGCTGCCCCCTGCAGGGGGGGTGGTTCCTCATCAGACTCCGAAAGCTCCCCTTCGGACCGGAGCGTAGCAGGCTCATCCGACACTTCAGACAACTCACCAGGGGAAGGATCCCTGGCGGCCGCAGGCCTGGCGTCTGACCGCCCGCCAGACCCGTTTGCCGTTTTCGCCGTCGCCTTCCGTGGGCCAGGGGATGGGACCCCAGCCCCGTCGACCGCTACCACGCAGTTCACTGCCGCCACCGCCACATCTGGAGACAGGCCGCCGGCTGCGGAGGTATCTGGCCTGGCGGTCGTGCTCCTGGGTCTCCCCCGCAGAGGCGCCGACCCCCGCGTAACAACGCGAGGGGCGGGGCCCGCAACTTCAGACTCCACTCGCCGCGCGGGCGCCGCGGCCGCTCCTGGACTGGCGGAGCGGCTGCCCGCAGAACCCCGTCCGCGCTGGGGATTCCTCCCAGACCCCCCCCCAGAATTCTTGGCCACACGCTTCGCGGGGGGGCCCGGAGGGGCCCGAGGATCGGGATTCCCAAAGTGACGTTGGGCTCTTGTGGACGAATCCGGAGAAAAGCGCTCCGGAGGCCGAGACCTGCGAGCTCGTACCGTCACGCGTCCCCCCTCGTTTGCTGGTGCGGGAGCAACCCCCAGTATGGGCCGCAGTTGATCCCGCAGCCAGTCGGGTCCATGGGCAGCTGCTTCAGCCTGCAGCTGGGCCCAAATCGCAGCAAGGTCTGACATACCTGTTGCTCAAAACTTTTCAGCGCGCTGTGCGTGCCCAGGGGCGGGAACAGCCCCTTTTATGTCCTCCTCTCTCCTCCCCCTCAACACCTAACAGCCAATGGTTAATTTTCGCTGATAACCCAGTCATGGGGGCCCTCCTCTGAGTCACTGCGCTCCTGGATCCAGGCCTGCTTTACTTTAGCATGCAGAAAACGGAAGTGTTGTGGCGTTCTGTCAGATCGCTCGACCGGTTTTGTCGACCTGACTTCATCTGGAGATAATGATTGCAATAACCGAACAAAACCATGAAGATGAAAATTTGAGAGCAGTCATTGCTGACTTAAATTCCAAAGTGCAGGCTCAAGGGCTGTAATCCTGGCTTTAGTGAGTCCCTCACCTGGAACAAGTATGCACACATTGCATTCGGAAAAGCCCATCCTGGATCGGAGCTGAGTGATTAGATAGCAAAGCTGGATCAGGATGGGAGGTTCACCATCTATAAAAATGAGTCAGTAAAAACTCTTCCAATACATCTATTCTCAGAGGTAGGGTTGCCAATTGGCTGTATTTTCATGGACAATTTGTAAAAAAAATACTTGGATTTCTCCCATTCATAAAATTCTGTGGACAAGAGAAACTGTCCGTGAAAATCCATTGGTTGGCTGCAGCCGTTAGTACAGGCTGTCTGTGGTCCTGTGGACCTTACAAATACTGTATATATTTTTTAAATTGGCAGCATATTACAGCTTTGAGTCTTTGACCACTTTCTTCTGTTCACAAACAAATGGCCAGGGATTCCCTTCATCTATTTTGGACCCTTATAATAGTTGAGGGTCTGGCATCAATGTTAATGGGGGACCACTTACAAAATAAAAAATGCCATGGAATTCCCCCTTATCCTTGATGAGGGTCTGATACGGATGTCAAGGTGGACTCTACTCAAAAATGTAAAAAAGCTTGGGTTCCCCCAGAAAAATCCACAATGCAGCAGAAAGGTCTGGTATAGAAATGAGGGGAAAGACATTTTTTTGGGGGTGGGGTTTATATGAGACTTTAACCTCTTGCCGACTGCCTCAAGCAGATATACGTCGGCAGAATGGCACGGGCAGGCAAAGCAACGTGTATATGTGTATATATATATTTTTATATATATATATATATATATATATATACATATATATATATATATAAAAATAAATATACGTTGCTGTGAATCCTGCCCTGCCACGGTCTCTGTTACCGTGCCCACGGGACCCGCGGACTCGATGTCCGCCGGTATCCTGCAATCGGGTTACAGAACGGCACAACGGGGGGAGGGCTTTGTAAACAAGGCATCTGTTCTGCCTGGTGACATTGTTCATCGGAAGCAGCGATCAGTGACGTGTCACACGTAGCCTAGCCCCCTAACAGTTAAAATCACTCCCTAGGACACACTTAACCCCTTCCCGCCCCCTAGTGTTTAACCCCTTCACTGCCAGTCACATTTATACAGTAAGCAGTGCATTTCCATTGCACTGATCGCTGTATAAATGTGAATGTCGCAGTCACAAAAAAATAAAAAAATCGCAGATCGCTGCAATAACAAGTAAAAAAATATTAATAATAAAAATTTCGATAAAACTATCCCCCATTTTGTAGACGCTATAACTTTTCGCAAATCAATCAATAAAAGCTTATTTTTTTTTTAGCAAAAATATTTAGAAGACTACATATAGGCCTAAACTGAGAAAGAAAATGTGCCGTTTTTAAAAAAAATGGGGATATTTATTATAGTAAAATGTACAAAATATATATATATATATATATATATATATATATATATATATATATATATATATATATATATATATATATATTTTTTTTTTTTAATTGTCGCTCCATTTTTTTTTATAGTGCAAAAAATAAAAAACGCAGAGGTGATCAAATACCACCAAAAGAAAGCTCTATTTGTGTGTGTGGGGGGGGGGTGTCAATTTTGTTTGGGAGCCACGTCGCACGCCCGCGCAATTGTCAGTTAGAGCGACGCACTGCCGAATTGCAGAAAGTGACCTGGTCATTTGGCAGTCAAATGGTCAGGGGCTTAAGTGGTTAAGTGCTTGGTATGAGCTTTGGGGGGGGGGGGATAGCAAACTGTTTGTTGTTTACATACAGCCATTTTTGTTTACCCCTGCTGGATTCCCGGACAGCAAAAGAATGTTACTGGGTGACATCACTGGTTGCTAAGGACATGGCAGTGGCGGCACCGGCCACATCCTTAACAACCGAAGAAAGAAGCTGTCATATATCGTAGCAGTAGAATAACCTAATAATATATATGAGGTTTGGCTCCAGCCTTAAAGACCTGTGTTTTTTTACACACATTTATGAGCGTCGGTCAACATTTACGAGTACAATAGGGGCCGACACTTTTCTGATAATTGTCTCAGTATAGCTGGCTGTAGCACATCTACAGGAAACAGACCGCATCAGATGAAATTTTGTTAAACATTACAAGTAGGATAAACATTATCAGGTTTACACACACACACGCATACAACATGTTCCCTCATTCTCAGAAATTAATCTTCATTGTACTTGATATGAAACATGTTTGATTTGCCTCATTACACACAGACACCATGAATAAACGGTTCTTTAATAATCAGACACTATGACCATACAGGTTCTGCTACGCTTTAATAAACAGCAAATAATCTGTACATACACTCTGCAATTTCCTGCATTTTAAATACTGTACGTGTGTATTGTCTGCATTTATATGCCAATTGAAGCTTTGTCAAGTATTATTGTAATGCAGTTAGGTTGCAACAATAATTACTGAGGGTTGATTGAGGTATTTTATATTTTCAGCCACCAGCACAGGAGCACAGCTGCGGCTCAAGGACTTGTGGCCTCAGTCAAAGAGCAAGATATGTATACAGACAATGCAGCTAATTGGCTCTAGCTATGCCTGAACCTCATCCTGAGGAAACTCTGATGATACTGGGCGGTGTAATAACCATTCAGGAATGGCTATTTGTAAGTATATGTTTGAGAACCGATTACCCAGTTCATCGATCGAACTCTGATCAACCTTGGACATTAATTGCAAGTATTCTTCTTCTTCAGTTCTACCCTATTACTTTGTCGCTGTATATTGTCGTTATCTCTTTAAAACATATTTTTCTGTAACACTTTATTGCACCAAGTTTGCCCTTTTCGTAATAAACCTTTTATGTTGAAAAGTGTTAACCTTGTCTCTAAAACTCTTAATGCAAGCTATGAACGAACCTCTGCCTTTTGAAGAGCGCTACTGGTGTAGAGTAAGGCCTCTGTGCAGACCTGCCTGTGGTGACAGTGTGTGTTGCAGACGCTTATTCTAAAATCCTAATTGGTATTGTTAATTGACGGGAGTACCAACGCTTCCTTATCAATGTTGGTGGTGGCAGTAAAAGGGTTAATTGTGTCATTAGCCCAGTGACAATCGCTCTCAGGCTACTAGCACTTAGATTGTGGTCCCGCAAGCAGGGAAATCTTTGTGCTGGGCGCAGCTGAGAGTGGCATTGTTACGTAAGTGACAGCGTGGTGTGAGGTCGGCCTGTCCTTCGTCGTAAGTTGGCGCGGAGGGCGGAGATCTGACACTCGCGTTCGTCACATATTGGCGAACGCGAGTGTCAGATCCCCGCCCTCCGCGCCAACATATGTGACGAACGCGAGTGTCAGATCCCCGCCCTCCGCGCCAACTTGCGACGAAGGACAGGCCGACCTCACACCACGCTGTCACTTACGTAACAATGCCACTCTCAGCTGCGCCCAGCACAAAGATTTCCCTGCTTGCGGGACCACAATCTAAGTGCTAGTAGCCTGAGAGCGATTGTCACTGGGCTAATGACACAATTAACCCTTTAACTGCCACCACCAACATTGATAAGGAAGCGTTGGTACTCCCGTCAATTAACAATACCAATTAGGATTTTAGAATAAGCGTCTGCAACACACACTGTCACCACAGGCAGGTCTGCTCAGAGGCCTTACTCTACACCAGTAGCGCTCTTCAAAAGGCAGAGGTTCGTTCATAGCCTGCATTAAGAGTTTTAGAGACAAGGTTAACACTTTTCAACATAAAAGGTTTATTACGAAAAGGGCAAACTTGGTGCAATAAAGTGTTACAGAAAAATATGTTTTAAAGAGATAACGACAATATACAGCGACAAAGTAATAGGGTAGAATTGAAGAAGAAGAATACTTGCAATTAATGTCCAAGGTTGATCAGAGTTCGATCGATGAACTGGGTAATCGGTTCTCAAACTTGGCAGATGCTCTAGCTTGGATGGTAAAAGGAGTATAAATGTAAGCATCCTTTAGGGGGAAGCATTAGCAGGGGGCTCATTGTGCCTGGGGCTCTTCTTCAAGTGGGGCTATTCTATAAGTGGAAACACTTCTGCCTATGCACTTGTCTGAAGAATTCTTCTCTGTCTCTTTACAGGTATGTTTCAGCTGTCTGAGATCCACCCAGAATTGAAAACGGATGTGTTTTCTCTAGTTTAAATGTCTATGGTATGTTTCAGCTGTCTGAGATCCACCCAGAATTGAAAACGGATGTGTTTTCTCTAGTTTAAATGTCTATGGTATGTTTCAGCTGTCTGAGATCCACCCAGAATTGAAAACGGATGTGTTTTCTCTAGTTTAAATGTCTATGGTATGTTTCAGCTGTCTGAGATCCACCCAGAATTGAAAACGGATGTGTTTTCTCTAGTTTAAATGTCTATGGTATGTTTCAGCTGTCTGAGATCCACCCAGAATTGAAAACGGATGTGTTTTCTCTAGTTTAAATGTCTATGGTATGTTTCAGCTGTCTGAGATCCACCCAGAATTGAAAACGGATGTGTTTTCTCTAGTTTAAATGTCTATGGTATGTTTCAGCTGTCTGAGATCCACCCAGAATTGAAAACGGATGTGTTTTCTCTAGTTTAAATGTCTATGGTATGTTTCAGCTGTCTGAGATCCACCCAGAATTGAAAACGGATGTGTTTTCTCTAGTTTAAATGTCTATGGTATGTTTCAGCTGTCCGAGATCCACCCAGAATTGAAAACGGATGTGTTTTCTCTAGTTTAAATGTCTATGGTATGTTTCAGCTGTCTGAGATCCACCCAGAATTGAAAACGGATGTGTTTTCTCTAGTTTAAATGTCTATGGTATGTTTCAGCTGTCTGAGATCCACCCAGAATTGAAAACGGATGTGTTTTCTCTAGTTTAAATGTCTATGGTATGTTTCAGCTGTCTGAGATCCACCCAGAATTGAAAACGGATGTGTTTTCTCTAGTTTAAATGTCTATGGTATGTTTCAGCTGTCTGAGATCCACCCAGAATTGAAAACGGATGTGTTTTCTCTAGTTTAAATGTCTATGGTATGTTTCAGCTGTCTGAGATCCACCCAGAATTGAAAACGGATGTGTTTTCTCTAGTTTAAATGTCTATGGTATGTTTCAGCTGTCTGAGATCCACCCAGAATTGAAAACGGATGTGTTTTCTCTAGTTTAAATGTCTATGGTATGTTTCAGCTGTCTGAGATCCACCCAGAATCTGAAACATTGATGTCTGTTTTGCTTATGTCTATTTGATAATACTGGCATGTTGTTTTTGCTTAACCCTCTGTAGATCTGTCCACCTTACAATGCTTTATCATCTCCCTTGACTTACCCAAAATCGCGGCCCATTAATTTTATTGCCCTCTTGCTGATCTGTTTTTGAACCAAGAATTCTGCCCTGTTGATCAGCATACATTTATTACCTCCTGATTAGATAATTGAAATGCACCCACCCCCTATCTCTGTCAGTATAAATGTAAGCATCCTTTAGGGGGAAGCATTAGCAGGGGGCTCATTGTGCCTGGGGTTCTTCTTTAAGTGGGGCTATTCTATAAGTGGAAACACTTCTGCCTATGCACTTCAGCAATTGCACAAAGCAAAACAAACTTTAAGTTTGCTGTTCATGATCCAGATATATATATATTTTTTTTTTTTTTTTTTTTCGTTAAATTCACATTCTTCCCCTTCGAAAATGCACTCTCTACCACTCCTTCTGACAGTTGTGTCTTCTATCCTCAAACTTTCTTCCAGTCACCCCTCTGGTCCACCCTACACCCTCTATATATCGCCCTCACTTCTGTCCTCTCCTTATTACTGCACTCACCAACTCATGCTAATTCTAAAGTCAAACGCCCAATGCTCCAAATCACTGGGGCATGTCCCCTCATATAAATCGCATTCCCACATTACCTCCCTCACCCTCCTGCTTCTCCTATCCTCTGGTGATATCTCCCCAAACCCTGGGCCTCCTTCATCCAACTGTGCTCAACGCACCCATTACCCTACACCCTCTGGGTGCAGCCGCAATGCACACAATCTAGTTCCCATTTCTCTTCTTCCCATGACCAGACTCCCTTTCTCCTGTGCCATTTTGAACGCTCGCTCCGTCTGTAACAAACTCACGTCCCTCCACGATCTCTTTATCGCAAACTCATTTCATCTACTCGCCATCACTGAAACCTGGCTTCACGAATCCGACACTGCATCTTCTGCTGCTCTATCCCACGGTGGTCTTCTTTGGACTCACTCCCCCAGACCCAGCGGACGCAAAGGAGGGGGTGTTGGAATCCTTTTAGCCCCACATAGCACCTTTCAGGTACTTCACCCACCTCCCTCTCTGTCACTCTCCTCATTTGAGGCGCATTGCATTCGTCTCTTCTCCCCAGTTTCTCTAAGGATAGCTGTAATCTACCGCCCCCCCGGTCCAGTATCCTCCTTTCTTGATGACTTCTCTGCCTGGCTACCCTACTTTCTCTCTTCTGAAATCCCCACAATTATTCTTGGCGACTTCAACATCCCTACTAATGCTAACACTCCTGCAACTTCCAAACTTCTCAGTCTAACCTCCTCTTTTGACCTGAAGCAATGGATACATGCTCCTACTCACTCTGAAGGCAATACTCTTGACCTTGTCTTTTCCCACCTATGCACTCCATGCAACCTCTCCATCGATCCTTACCCCCTCTCTGATCACCACCTTATTAATTTCACGCTCTCCCTCTCCTCCGTCTCCTCTTCCTCCAAATACCTAACAGTCACTCGTAGAAACCTGCAGCATATCAACCCTTCTCTTCTACACTCTGTGACTGACCACCTCTATGACAAAATTGCACCCCTGTCCTGCACCGACCTAGCCACTTCTGTCTACAACACTTCACTTCTAGCATCACTGGACAGACTGGCCCCCCTCACCACACGCATAATAAGGCCCCGCCCCCTTCAACCCTGGCAAACTGATGATACTAGAAGTCTGAAAAAACACAACCGTGCTCTCGAGCGCCAGTGGCGCAAGACTAAGTCCCAGGAAGACTTCGTCCAGTATAAATCTGCCCTCCAAAAATACAATTCCAGCCTCCTCGCTGCCAAGCAGACCTACTTCATCACCCTCATTAAAAACCTATCATCCCGTCCCCGTCAACTCTTCTCTACCTTCAACTCTCTCCTTCATCCTCCACTGCCTCCACCCACTAACTCAATCAACGCCCAGGAGATTGCCAATCACTTCCAACAGAAGATTGATACTATTCGCAAGGAGATCTCTACTGTTCAGACATCCTCCACACCTCACACCTCATGCACACAGGTACAGTCACTACTTCCCTCGTTCAACCCCACCACTACAGAGGAGGTCGCTAAATTACTAACCAATGTCCATCTTACCACCTGCGCTCTGGATCCTGTTCCCTCACAAATGCTACGTTCACCCTCTTACTCTATTCTACACTCTCTTACCCACATCTTCAATCTCTCCCTCTCTTCTGGCATCTTCCCTAACTCTTTGAAACATGCACTAGTCAGCCCCATACTTAAAAAGCCCTCACTGGACCCATCCAATCTTGACAACCTACGCCCCATCTCCTTGCTCCCCTTTTTATCCAAACTCCTTGAACGTCTAGTCTACAACCGACTGAGCGTCCACCTTGCTGACAATAACCTTCTTGATCCCCTTCAGTCTGGATTTCGTCCTCAACATTCCACTGAAACTGCTCTCCTAAAACTAACAAACGATATACTAACGGCCAAAACTAAAGGACACTATTCTGTGCTCCTACTCCTGGACCTCTCTGCCGCCTTCGATACGGTTGACCACCCACTCCTCCTCAAAAAACTCCACACCTTTGGTCTCTGTGACTTTACTCTTCGCTGGTTCTCTACCTACTTATCCAACCGCACCTTCAGCGTTACTTACAACTCTACTTCCTCCTCTCCTCTACCATTCTCTGTTGGGGTCCCACAAGGTTCTGTTCTTGGACCCCTCCTATTTTCAATCTACACCTCCTCCCTGGGTCAGCTGATAGCCTCCCATGGCTTCCAATACCACCTCTACGCTGATGACACTCAAATCTATTTCTCTACCCCTCAACTCACTCCTTCATTTTCCTCACGTATCACTAATTTACTATCAGATATATCACTTTGGATGTCACGTCATTTCCTTAAACTCAACCTATCCAAAACCGAACTTATCATTTTCCCTCCCCCACGTGCCTCTTCCCCTGATCTCTCTGTCAATATTGATGGCACAACTATCAGCCCATCCCCACATGCCAAGGTCCTAGGTGTAGTCCTGGACTCTGAACTCTCCTTTAAGCCTCACGTTCAATCACTGTCCAAATCTTGCCGCCTCAACCTCCGCAACATCTCCAAAATACGCCCCTTTCTAACCAATGATGCCACAAAGCTCTTAATTCACTCCCTGGTCATCTCTCGCCTTGATTACTGCAATTCCCTTCTCATTGGCTTACCGCTGCATACTCTAACCCCCCTTCAATCCATCATGAATGCCGCGGCCAGACTTATCCACCTTACCAACCGCTCTGTCTCTGCTACTCCTCTCTGTCAATCCCTCCACTGGCTTCCGCTCGCCCAACGAATTAAATTCAAAATACTAACTACAACCTACAAAGCCATCCACAATTCTGCCCCCTGCTACATCACTGGCCTTGTCTCCAAATACCAACCTAATCGCTCTCTTCGTTCTTCTCAAGACCTCCTGCTCTCTAGCTCTCTCATCACCTCTTCCCATGCTCGTCTACAGGACTTTTCCAGAGCCTCTCCAAGCCTATGGAACTCCTTACCCCAAACTATCCGTCTATCTCCTTCTCTTTCAGCTTTTCGAGGATCCCTGAAAACCCTCCTCTTCAGAGAAGCCTATCCTACCCACATCTAACAACTGTATTTTAACTTTGCCCACCTGATCACCCCCCACATCTACTACCCTCTGTTCCACTTCACCCTCCCTTCTAGATTGTAAGCTCTAACGAGCAGGGCCCTCTGATCATTCCTGTATTAAATTGTACTGTAACTAAATGTCTTCCCTGATGTTGTAAAGCGCTGCGTAAACTGTTGGCGCTATATAAATCCTGTATAATAATAATAATAATAATATATGAACCTCCACCCCTAAAGCCCTGTACACACGATCAGTCCATTAACCGATGAAGCTGACTGATGGTCTGATGTGCCTACACACCATCAGTTAAAAAAACGATTGAGTCCAACGCGGTGACGTAAAACACAACGACGTGCAGAGAAAAATGAAGTTCAATGCTTCCAAGCATGCGTCGACTTGATTCTGAGCATGTGCGGGTTTTTAACCGATGCTTTTGCGTACTAACCATCGGTTTTGACCTATCGGTTAGGCGTCCATCGGTTGAATTTTAAAGCAAGTTCTAAATTTTTGGACCGAAGGATAACTGACCGATGGGGCCCACACATGGTCGGTTTGGACCGATGAAACGGTCCTTCAGTCCGTTTCCATCGGTTTTGACCGACCGTGTGTACGCGGCCTAAGTTGTTATCATAGTGCAGGCCTACCTCTAAGGCATGGGTGTCCAAACTTTTTTTAAAGAGGACCAGATTTGATGAAGTGAAAATGTGTGAGGGCTGACTATTTTGCCTGACATTCTTTAAACCATTAAAAGTCAGTCTATGTGTGTTCCTCTGAGCACTACTACACTGCCCAACAATAATTTTCTTGCCTTTGTGGCTGTGTGTGGTGAAGAGATGAGGTCGGGCGTGTTATTTGGATATATATATATATATCTATATATATATATATATATATATTTATTTTAGGGGGGCTGGAGATCCTCTTTAAAAAATTAACCACATCCCGCCCGGCCTATAGCAAAATGATGGGCAGGCGCAGGCTCTCCCGTTCTGACCTCCTTCAGAACAAGCCACTCATGCGTGCCCCCGGGGGCACGCAGCATGGCAATTGGTAGTGCTGTATGGTACTCCAACACACCGCATCGCCGACCATTGTAATGCGTCTATGACGTATGCTCTTTTACCACATGATCAGCTGTGTCCAATTACAGCATTATTAGGAAGTGCTGGTTATCGGCATTCCTCTACTCATGCTGACAGAGCGTGAGTAAAGGAGAGCCGATAAGTGGCTCTGCTGACAGGGGGGCTCTGCACTGATAATCAGTGCAGCCTCATCAAGAAAACCCACCAGTGATGCCAGTCAGTGCCCATCATTGCTGCCCATCAGTGCTCATCACTGCCACCTATCTGTGCCTCCTCATCAGTGCCACCTCATCAGTGCTGCATATTAGTGCCTCCTCATCAGTGCCGCCTCATCAGGGCACATCAGTGAAGGAGAAAACGTACTTATTTACAAAATGCTATAACAGAAATGGAAAAAGAAATTGAAATTTTTTGGTCTTTTTTCATTTGTTAAAAAAAAATACCCAGTGGTGATTAACCACTTAACGCCCGCCGCACGCCTATTTACATCCACAGAATGGCACGTACAGGCAGATGGGCGTATATATACGTCCCTGCCTTCTAGCGGGTCGGGGGTCCAATCGGGACCCCCTCCGCTGCGTGCGGATTCCCGCGGGGAGCGATCCGGGACGACGGCGCGGCTATTCGTTTATAGCCGCCCCGTCGCGATCGCTCCCCGGAGCTGAAGAACGGGGAGAGCCGTATGTAAACACGGCTTCCCCGTGCTTCACTGTGGCAGCTGCATCGATCGAGTGATCCCTTTTATAGGGAGACTCGATCGATGACATCAGTCCTACAGCCACACCCCCCTACAGTTGTAAACACACACTAAGTGAACACTAACTCCTACAGCGCCCCCTGTGGTTAACTCCCAAACTGCAACTGTCATTTTCACAATAAACAATGCAATTTAAATGTATTTTTTGCTGTGAAAATGACAATGGTCCCAAAAATGTGTCAAAATTGTCCGAAGTGTGCGCCATAATGTCGCAGTCACGAAAAAAATCGCTGATCGCCGCCAATAGTAGTAGAATTTTTTTTTTATAAAAATGCAAAAAAACTATCCCCTATTTTGTAAACGCTATAAATTTTGCGCAAACCAATCGATAAACACTTATTGAGATTTTTTTTACCAAAAATAGGTAGAAGAATACGTATCGGCCTAAACTGAGGACATTTTTTTTATGTATGTTTTTGGGGGATATTTATTATAGCAAAAAGTAAAAAATATTGAATTTTTTTCAAAATTGTCGCTCTATTTTTGTTTATAGCGCAAAAAATTAAAACCGCAGAGGTGATCAAATACCACCAAAAGAAAGCTCTATTTGTGGGGGAAAAAGGACGCCAATTTTGTTTGGGAGCCACGTCGCACGACCGCGCAATTGTCTGTTAAAGCGACGCAGTGCCGAATCGCAAAACCTGGCCTGGGCATTTAGCAACAAAATGGTCCGGGGCTTAAGTGGTTAAATACCGAACGAAAGCTCTATCTGTCTCAAAAAAATTTTTTTTATTTGGGTACAGAGTTACATGACCGCACAATTGTCATTCAAACTACAACATCGCTGAAAGCTGTAAATTGGCCTGGGCAAAAAGGGGGTGAAAGTGCCCAGTATTGAAGTGGCTAAACAAAACCTTTGCTTGAAAATTTGTTTCATGTAATTATGGCAGCACTAGTTGTTTAGTGCCTGTAGTCAGTACAGTGCTCAGGCTGAACTATGACATATTGATGCTTCTTCCCTGACAGGGAGAGAATACAAGTAAATAAAAAAAGTTATGTAATCCCCCCCAAAAAATTGTAATATAATATATTGAGAGTGCAAAATCAGCTTGTTCCAAGTGCCCACTGATGACTGGTCCTCTTTGCAGTAGCTAAACCCTATACAATAAGTCCACTTTAAATGATTCTGAAAAAAGGCCAAGACATGTCCGCAATCAGACGTCCCAGCTACACACAGGCCTACGGCGCAGGCATATGGTCTGTGTCAGCACAATACATCACACAGATGTAACAGACGGAGCTGAACACAGAGGACAGGATCTCAGGTTTGTGTTACATTACAAGACAAATTGAGAAACCTCCATAGAGTTTATTTTTTATGTGTCACCACAAAGATTTGTTATTTGCCAAGTGGTTACTCCAAATTGATTGTGAGCAAATTAATCCCTATAGGGGCACATATGCTGGCTGAAAATGCTATGTAAATTAAAATTTCCACACAGATCTCTACTCAGCAGTCAGCCTGTCAATCTGCTAGGCAACTCAATGGGCAACTGTAGGCGCTCACACAACAGGCTGACAACGCTAATTGTGAGGCTGTGGCTTAGCGTTGTCAGCCTGTAACAGGAAGTGTCGTCACAGGCAGGATATCCAGGTAAGAAACTTTGCAACAGATTGACAAAAAAATATTTTCTTAAAGTGGAAGAAAAGCCTAACACTATTCTTAAAAATTCCCCCACCCCCCACCTACCCTGCCTACTCGGTATAAAAAAAGATCTGTGTGCATACCTATTTTAAATCTGTTCTGGTCCAGTCACTTAATCCTGCAACTCTGGCTCCCCTGTATCATTGACCGGCTGCTGGAGAGAGGAGAGGGCGCCAACAATGGCTGGGCCATGGAAGTCTATGGGTGACATCACGGCTCCCATCATTCACAGCTATTGTTAAGCGCAAAGGGGAGCTGGACCGGATAAACAAAAAGTTAAAGCAGAGTTCCATCCAAAAGTGGAACTTCCACTCACCTGTCTCCTCCCCCTCTACGGTGCCACATTCAACGCTGTATCCAGGCCTAGGGCAGCACTTTGCAGGGGGGCAGCACGGAAAAAGGGTCCCCGCCGGCTTGCGCTAAACTGTTAGGGCCAGATTCTCAGAAGAGATACGACGGTGTATCTTCAGATACGCCGTCGTATCTCTGAGTTGCGCCATCGTATCGATGCGCCTGATTCTTAGAATCAGTTACGCATAGATTTCCCTTAGATCCAACAGGCGTAAGTCTCTTACGCCATCGGATCGTAGCTGCATATTTACGCAGGCCGATAGGGGCGTGTGCGCTGATTTACACGTCTAAATATGTAAATCAGCTAGATACGCGAATTCACGAACGTACGCCCGGCCGACGCAGTACAGTTACGCCGTTTACGTTAGGCTTTTCCCGGCGTATAGTTACCCCTGCTATATGGTGGCGTAAGTGCGGCGTACCAATGTTAAGTATGCTATCTTTCCTGCGACGGAATTTGAAAATTTTACGTTGTTTGCGTAACTCGTCCGTGAATGGGGCTGGACGTAATTTACGTTCACGTCAAAACCAATACGTCCTTGCGGACGGCGCATGTGCCGTTCGTGAAAAAACGTCAATCACGTCGGGTCACAGAACATTTACATAAAACACGCCCCCCTGTTCCAAATTTGAATTAGGCGGGCTTACGCTGGCCTATTTATGCTACGCCGCCGCAACTTATGGAGCAAGTGCTTTGAGAATACAGCACTTGCCCGTCTAAGTTGCGGAGGCGTAACGTAATTAGGTTATGTTACGCCTGCACAAAGTTACGGCAAACTACTTGAATCTGGCCCATAGTGTAATGCAAGCTGCTTCTAATTTTGAATGTCCTATCATCCTGGACCTTGTGGTGACCTCACTTTGCTATATGTTTTCTGCTGCACAATTGGCATTGTTATATCTTAGACTTCTCCATAAATTATCAGAAATGTGTGCTTAAAGTAGAACTATAGACAACACTTTTTTTTTCATTTTGGATAGAATAAGGGAGGGTTCTAGCCCCATGTCAGTTTATTTGCTACCATCCCTGTCCCATTGCAGAGATTTCCCTTCACTTCCTGCCCCATAGCCAAACAGGAAGTGAGAGGAAATCTATGCAAAGGGACCCCAATGCCCACCCCCCAGGCCCTAAGAACTAGTGTCCCCACTCCAACATTTCAGGGCGGGGCTTAAACAGAAAGGGATGCGGCCTTGACAGGAAGGAGTGGGTCATATTTAAATCAGGGGGTGCACAAGTTTAGTCAGGCCTAGGGCAGCAAAAAAACTAAATACACTGGCCACATTTGCCACTTTTCGGGGGGGTACCTGTTTTTTTTTTCACTTCCGCCGAACCTCACTGCGGCGATGTACGTCAGATGTCCGGCTCCCTCCTCCTCCCTCTTCATTCCTCCGCCATCGGGCCAGTAAGAGAGTGCAGCGAGCTTACCGCGTGCGCAGTAGGGTCCCGGCCGTGAAGCTGCAATACTTCACTGCCGGGTTCCCTTACCGGCAATGTCGGTGGCAGCACCCGACAGCTGATGGAAACATCAGCTGCGATGCCGACATCACTGGACTCCAGGATAGGTAAATGACCTAATATTAAAAAAGTTAGCAGCTACAGTATGTGTAGCTTCTGGCTTTTAATTTTTGGAGAGGGGGAGGAACTCCGCTTTAAGTACACATATGTTTTTTTTATGAAGGGTATGCTGGATAGGTAGGAGGAGGGGGAGGGAATGTTTTTAAGAATAGTTGGTGTTTGGCTTTTCTTCCACTTTAACCACTTGCTGACGGCCGTACGACTTTGTACGGCCTCAGCGCGGCTCCCAATCTCTAACAGGCCGTGTTTTTACGGCCTCTCCTTTACACGTTCCCCGCGCGCGCTCCCGAGCGCGCGGCGGGGAACTTCTGTACTGGCCGTGTCCCTTGGACACAGCCAGTCACAGATCGCCGTGAACGGCCAATCGGAGCGGCCGTTTCCTAGGCGATCTGTGCGGCCAATGAGAGATGATCTCATATGTTTACATATGAGATCATCTCTCATTCCCGGCTCTCGCAGACAGCGGTGCTGTCAGGGGAGAGAGGAGACGGATCTGTGTCTCTTGTACATAGAGACATAGATCGGTCACCCCCCCAGTCACCCCCCCTCCCCCACAGTTAGAACACTAATTAGGGTACACATTTAACCCCTTCCTCACCCCCTAGTGTTAACCCCTTCCCTGCCAGTCACATTTATACAGTAATTAGTGCATATTTATAGCACTGATTGCAGTATAAATGTGAATGGCGCCAAAAATGTGTCAAAAGTGTCCGATGTGTCCGCCATAACGTTGCAGTCCCAATAAAAATCGCAGATCGCCGCCATTTCTAGTAAAAAAAAAATTTATACAGTAATTAGTGCATATTTATAGCACTGATTGCAGTATAAATGTGAATGGCGCCAAAAATGTGTCAAAAGTGTCCGATGTGTCCGCCATAACGTCGCAGTCCCAATAAAAAATCGCAGATCGCCGCCATTTCTAGTAAAAAAAAAAAAAAAATAATAATAATAATTCTGTCCCTTATTTTGTAGGCGCTATAACTTTTGCGCAAACCAGTCGCTTATTGCGATTTTTTTTTTTTTTTACTAAAAATATGTAGAATACGTATCGGCCTAGACTGAGGATTAAAAAAAAACGTAAAAAAAAAAATTGAGCTATTTATTATAGCAACAAAGTAAAAATATTTTATTTTTTTTCAAAATTGTCGCTCTATTTTTGTTTATAGCGCAAAAAATAAAAACCGCAGAGGTGATCAAATACCACCAAAAGAAAGCTCTATTTGTGGGGAAAAAAGGACGTTAATTTTGTTTGGGAGCCACGTCGCACGACCGCGCAATTGTCAGTTAAAGCGACGCAGTGCCGAATCGCAAAAAGTCCTCTGGTCAGGAAGGGGTTTAAGTGCCCAGTAAGGAAGTGGTTAAGAAAACTGTATTCCGTAGACCATAATGCCAAACACACTGAAAATCGATTTTTGATTTATATACTTTTTTTTAGGTCTATTTAAAAAAAAAATTGCTGTACAAATATGACAAACGGAAAATCACTGGGGTAGATTCACATTCCTTTTGCGGCGGCGTATCTCCAGATACGCCGCCGTAATTTGAATTCCGCGCCCGCGTATCGTTACGCCGATTCACAAAGGCAGTTACGCTGAAAAAATAGGCTTCCTCCACCGACGTAACTTGATTGCGGCGGCGTAGAATTGTGTGCAATATAACTTTGGCCGCTAGGGGCGCTTCCGTTGTTGTCGGCGTAGAATATGCTAATTTCCTAGATACGCCAATTCACAAACGTACGTGCGCCCGGCGTTCGTTTTTTACATCGTTTGCGTTAAGGCTTTTTCGGCGTAAGGCTGCTCCTGCTATTAGGAGGCGCAGCCAATGTTAAGTATGGACGTCGTTCCCGCTTCGAAATTTGAATTATTTACGTCGTTTGCGTAAGTCGTTTGCGAATAGGGCTGGACGTAAATTACGTTCACGACGAAACCAATACGTCGTTACGCCGTACTTGGAAGCAATGCACACTGGGATATGTACACGGACGGCGCATGCCCCGTTCGTAAATCACGTCAATCACGTCAGGTCATCACATATTACCATAAAACACGCCCCCCTTCCCCATTTGAATTACGCGCGCTTACGCCGGCCCCATTTACACTACGCCGCCGCGACTTACGGAGCAAGTGCTTTGTGAATACTGCACTTGCTCCTGTAAGTTGCGGAGGCGTAGCGTAAATACACTATGCTGCGCCGCCGTAACTTATAGCGTAGCTACCTGAATCTAGCCCACTGTGTTTTGTCTAATATGATTTTTTTTTTGATTGCCATCTAGTGGTCTAAATTCAAAATGTTTTTGATTGACATATTTCAGGAAAATATAGCAATATGTCCACTAGATGGCATTAATGAATATAGGAAATAAAACTATTAGGCAAAATACAGAATTTTGTACATTTGTATAGCAATTTTTTTTGATCATAGATAGATAGATTTACCCAAGCTGTGATGATGGCAAAATTCTATTGTTTGCAATACAACAAGGTAAAAAACACGAGTTCCCCTTTAATGATGAAATGGGTTCTCCTTGCCACCCTGAATCATCACTCCATCAGAATGTATGAAGTATTTTGTCTTCTAATAGAGCAGATCCTTTGATGATAGATTTTTCTCCACTTCGTGACAAGCTTGCCGATACATTAAGTAGGGTTATGAATATTAAAAGCTACATTCCTATTTATCACATTAAAGCTTCTCTGAGGTACACAAGGGAGGTCAAACCTCTCCATCTTTCGCCACCGAAGTTGAAAGCTAAAACATCAGCCTATAAAAGAGGGCTTAAATAATAAAACAGTGCAGCTTCCTGCTGCAGCCAATCAGAGTTGATATTTAGTTCCGGAAAGGCAAAACCCGATTGGCTGCTCTGGGTAAAATAAATTGGGTTCATTAAATGAACAAATGCTTGACACACCTGAACCATGTAAACGCGCCTAAACGCATTTGTGAAGGACGCTCCGTACAATCTTTGGAAGCGACTACAAAAAGTTCTGACCCAAAGCAGAAAATCATTGTTGGAGCAGAAAAGGATTTCTCAGTCTTTCATATTTCAGAAGGCGGTCATCCAGACATCTTTATTAGCATGCGGTTGCCGAGAATGGCGCAGCACTTTCCATACTACACCAAGAGACAGAGTTCTGCTGCTCAGACTTTGCACACAATCCTGGCGTAATCCACAGGAAAAACCCATTTACAAATAAACTGATTATAAACCCCTGGAAGCCACATGTAATAATTACCCGTATTATCCAGAGCTGAGGCCATGTGCTGACTATCGCAGGACTGAAAGGTCAACGTCTATATATTAAGTGAAGCGGAAAAAACCTCTGAGGAATCGATCTGCTGTCATTAAAGTGGAACACCAGACAGAAAAAGAGAAAACAGTTTTTTTAAACTGCTTTAATGGCTACTAACTAGTTCTAAAATGTCCTTTGCTGTTGTATATTGCTGTAGCAATACCACCCGAAGGGGCCACTGGTTTAAAATTTGGGCCTGCTGTTACCTCACCGTTCACTACGCTCGTCTTAGGGGTCCTCCTTGAAGAGTTATTCACAAATGTCTGCACCAACACTTAGGCCCCATACTCACGACCAAACATGTCTGCTGAAACTGGTCCGCGGGCCAGTTTCAGCAGACATGTTCGGTCGTGTGTGGGCGCGAGCGGGCCGAATTCCAGCAAACATTTGCCCGCCGGGCCTTTTCCCAGCAGACAAATATTCCTGGACGTGTTTTAAAACCGTCCGCTGGAATCCTGCCCGCTCGGACATGTACGGTCGTCAGTACAGACCTACCGTACATGTCCAGGCGCCCGCCGTCCCTCGCATGCGTCGAATGACTTCGACGCATGCGTGGAAGCATTTTAAAGGCGGGCCGCCCACGTCGCTGCGTCATTGTCGCGGCGACACCGCGTCATCGACGCGGCGACACCGCGGACACGCCCCGCGTATTGTTTACGCGCGGACTTCTGTACGATGGTGTGTACAACCATCGTACAGAAGCCCTCTGGCAGACATGTATGGTGAAAACGGTCCGACGGACCGCTTTCACCATACATGTTTGTTCGTGTGTACCCGGCCTTAGGGCTAGATTCAGATACAATTGTGTATCTATGTGCCGGCGTAACGTATCTCTGATACGTTACGCCACCGTAAATTAGGGCGCAAGTTCCGTATTCAGAAAGAACTTGCGCCCTTAGTTACGGCGGCGTAACGTATTTGGTCCGGCGTAAGCCCGCCTAATTCAAATGGGGATGATGTGGGCGTGTTTTATGTATATTAACTGTGACCCCTGCGTATTTGAAGTTTTTTACGAACTTACACCGCGAATCGTCAATGCTTTAGACGTGAACGTAACTTACGTACAGCCCTATTCGCGAACGACTTACGCAAACAACGTAAAATTTTCAAAACTTGACGCGGGAACGACGTCCATACTTAGCATTAGCTACACCTCATATAGCAGGGGTAACTTTACGTCGGAAAAAGCCTAACGTAAACGGCGTAAAAAAATGCGCCGGCCGGACGTACGTTTCTGAATCGGCGTAAATACCTAATTAGCATATTCCTTGCGTAAATGTACGGAAGCGCCACCTAGCGTAAATATGCAGCCTAAGATACGACGTGTAAGACACTTACGCTGGTCGGATCTTAGGGAAATCTATGCGTAACTGATTCTATGAATCAGTCGCATAGATATGACGGCCCGCACTCAGAGATACGACGGCGTATCCGGAGATACGCCGTCGTATCTACTTTCTGAATCCGGGCCTTAGTCTTTTTTCTTCCAAGGTTTTATTAAACAAACTCAGACAAAGGCATGGAGGGTTAGGGAAGATTCAGGTACCTTGCTTTGCGGATCACGGGTACGTTCTTGGATCCAGAGGACAAACCGTTTCCACACTGGATTCAGCAACCACAGGATAGGCCTCTCTCACTGACCTAGCAGCCGGTGCGAATCTCGTTCAAAAGTCTGTGCCACAGACTTGATGAGTGCAGTCGAGTCGTTGCACAGTCCTCTGCTACAGGACCGTGTGACCACACACACACTTAAGACGCAGCTACACAGTACCAGGATCTTTCAGCCAGCCGGTAGCACTGTGAGGTAGATTGGCCAGGATGCGTCCTCCAATTGAATCCCCAATTGTTCTGGTTCTTTCCAGAGGCAAGACAGCACAGGATCACCCCTGGACCAGTAGGCCCCAGAAACTCCTGGGCCTACTCTCAGTAAACGGAGCCTCGGGCTAACAGGCCCTGAGGCCGAAGAACTGCCAACACATCCCTGAGGCCAGGAGGGCCATCAGGTCAGGATCGGAAGACCCCCGCCAGAACGGTGTCTGTCCCTTAAGTCCATGCTTCTGGGAACAGAATACTCAATACACCCAGCCCGCTGCATTTCCAACCTTGACCCGTGGTGACAGCGACACCTACAGTCAAGTGGAAAATGTGCAACGCAACTGAACTGGAACAGAAACCAATAATTTGACATAATCATTCCGAGCTAAACTACAGCTCAGATAACTTAAATTTACAAATAGTGCCTACCCAACAGGAGCAGTGCGCTACATTATCTACCTGGGTTAGAACAGTACCTTGGGCATCACTCTAGTGGCAGACTCAAGCCAATGTGTGGAATGAGAGAAGTCTTAAAATAGATCTTAACTCATAACTCTACCTGCGCAGCTCCTTAGAAACCTCTGCCTGTACTAGGCCTACCTCTTCCTTATGCCGCTCCTCAGGAACCTCTACCTGTAATAGGCCTATCTCTTATGCCTCATACACACGACCGGTTTTCCCATCGGTAAAACTGCCATGACAGCTTTTGGCCGGCAAAACCGGCCGTGTGTACGCATAGCAGTTTTTACCGACAGGAAAACCGACGGGAATCCCGGCGGGAAAAATTAGAACATGTTTTCTTTTTTCCCACCGAGATTCCCGGCGGTTTTTAAGCCGGCACTTTTTCTATGGGGAAAGCCTGCGGTGGAGCATACACACGGCTGGGTTTCCCGACAAAAGCTCTCATGGCAGTTTTCCTGCCAGGAAAACCGGCCACGTGTAGGGGAAAAAGCTACCGAGCCGGTTCTCGGTTTTCCTGGCGGACTTTGTACCGCCGGGAAAACCGATTGTGTGTATAAGGCATAAGGTTGACCAGACGTCTCTGGATTGAGGACACTGTCCCCGGAGAAAGTCTGTCCCCGGATTGGAAGGTAGATCCTGGGCGAGTGCACCACAAGTTTGGGGCAGGGGGGTGCCCAGGGCCAGCCCTACCATGGGTCCTACTGGGCTGTCTCAGACGGGGAGGGGGGGCAAGATCAGCTGGATCATACAGAGCAGGGTCTCCCGCTTACCCGGCTGTCAGACAAAGACCCGCCTCTTGGGTCAGCACACTGGTGACGACTATCATAGGAGGCGGGACTTTGTCGGAGGACAGCGGCCACATGGGGTAAACAGGAGATCTCTGCTCTGTATAATCCATCTAAGGCTGAGATGAGGGGCACTAATGAGTATAATACACTCTTGAAATGTGCTTTAAAATGCATGGTTTTCCTTTTTATGAAAAATAATAATAATTACTGTATGTTACGCGGTTGGGCCGGTATATTAATTCTTTGGGGCTGGTATGAAATCATTTCCAGAAAGAACGTATATATCATACAATCATATACATATTATCATACACTGCATATATCATTTGAGGAAAATATGTTTACCATTTGACAATTGAAAAAAATAAAATGTATATGTCCCGGATTTCATTTTAAAGATCTGGTCACCTTACTATCTCTTCATCATGCTGTTCCTCAGGAACCTCTACCTGTACTAGGCCTATATTTTCCCCATGCCGCTCCTCAGGAACCTCTACCTGTACTAGACCTATCTCTGTGTTATCTGTGTTGAATGAGAAAAGTCTTAAAATAGAACTTAACTCATAACTATTCTGTCCCTGCTCCTCAGGAACCTCTACCTGTACTAGGCCTATATTTTCCTCAGGCCGGTCCTCAGAATCCTCTGCCTGTACTAGACCTATCTCTTCCTCATGCCGCTCCTCAGGAACGTCTACCTGTAATAGGCCTATCTCTGCCTTATGCCGCTTCTCAGGTACCTCTACCTCAGGTAAACAAGACATATGGTATGATCCAACCGAGGGGCCGTATAGTAGCCTGCCCCCCCCCCCCTCTGTTCCATGTAAGTTATATGGGATTGGACTTCCTTTCCTAGTTACCACATACATATTACTTCTTTTGAGATTTTTATTTAACTTATTGGTCTTTTTTAGACATATTGACGCATTCGAACCTGAAGAGTGGTATTGTACCATGAAATGCGTCGGCCCTTTTTGAAATGCAGTCATGACTTCAAACCATCATGTTCCTTTTACATCCTCATGGTTTTAATACTATTACCTTCATACTCAATACATGGAGCACCATACCTTAACCACCAGCTTGTGTTTTGACACCAATGCAATATATGAGTTTACATATATCCAATGTATCCATGTTTTGTATACAATTTTACTCTGCATGTATGTATCATGTGTTAGATATACTCTTTTATAATAAATACTTTTATACCGCTACACAATATGGTCTGTTATATGCCTGATATAAAGTCCCAAACTTTTCCTCCTATAGAGAATAGCTTATAGCTTGCTCCAGCTTGTCTAGTTGTTCTGGAATGTGGACGGGTCCTCGGTGCCCTCCTGTCTAATAAAGGATGGCTGCTCCTGCAATGTCAAAGAGCTGCAGCTGGTGAGGAGGTGAAGGGAAGAGGCTTTGGGGCGCCGGTCACATAAAGAGGAGGAAGCCCACGGGAGTGAGGACTAAGGTATGTTTTCCACCTCATTCATCATCCTTCAGACAAAACTAGCAGTTATAACCAGGGCCATCTTAATGCAAGGGCACTCCTGGGCACTGCCCGGTGGTCCCCAGGTACATGGGGGCCCCACAATAATCTTGCATTACATCATACTTGCCAACTGTCCCAGATTTGCTGGTACAGTCATGCTTTTTACTAAACTGTCCTGATATGGTTGTGTCCCAGAACCTATGCTGTGCTCTGCTGATCCCAGTGTTGTGCCCTCCTGATCCCATTGTTGTGCCTTGCTGATCCCAGTGTTGTGCCCTGCTGATCCCAGCGTGGTGCCCTCCTGATCCCAGCATTGTGCCCTCCTGATCCCAGCATTGTGCCCTCCTGATCCCAGTGTTGTGCCCTGCTGATCCCAGCGTGGTGCCCTCCTGATCCCAGCATTGTGCCCTCCTGATCCCAGTGTTGTGCCCTCATTCATGACCCCCCCCCCCCCCCCTGTACTGTTCCCTTCTGCGCCCCCCCCCCCCCCCCGTACTGTGCCCTTTGTGTTGACTAGTCTTTGATTTATGGAATTTTTTCCATTTTGTAAGATCAATTTTATTGAAAGTACTAATGAATAAATGTTTAATTCCATCAACTATTTATACTTTATTTCTTGAAAGTAGGTGTGTAAATTGGGGAAAGCTAGTGGGGCCCCAGTGCATTTCTTTGCCCAGGGGCCCATGATGCTATTAAGACGGCCCTGGTTATAACCTATGCAGTGGGGAGGGGGGACCACTAAATAGTTAATTTTAATTTTTTTTTTCCCCAGGAGTCCAGCTTTAATAAAGCAGTAAAGCTAACAATCCATAATGTCCAATCGCAATTCAATTAACTGCTGACAGACAGTCAAAGACAACCTTTGATTGGCTGCTGAATCTTTAATTTCATGCACTGTGTTCTTTTTCTAAAGTCCATAGCAAAATCTCATTCTGGACGGGAGGGTACCAGATAGGATCGAACATTCATTGGTTGCAATAGCACAACTATAATAAATAGCACAATAGCAATAGCACAACAATAGCACAACTACCAGCATGTGGACCGGCACGATACACTGAAACCTCGATTAACCTCAAAGAAAGCTGAGACTTGTTGTTCCTCCATTACAGGTGGCTGGGCATCCCCGGTCCTCAATAAACAGAGAGACAATACTTCCCCTAGCTTTATAAAACAGACATACAGACATACAGATACAGTATGTCGGTGTAAAGAGCAATAGTGATGTACAAGGGGTGGGAGAAACCTGCATTTGTTTGCTACTTCTCCTTTTCATAACACTTTCCCTGATTGATAAAGGTATTTATATACTGCAGGAAAAAGACAACAGAGTGCAGAAACCCATAGCAACCAAGCAGATTGTCTGTAATTCCAGATGTCTTCCAGTTAGTTGCTATGGGTAACTGAATTTACATATCAGTGCTGCTCCTTGCCTTGAATTGTTGGTAACCCATAGCAACCAAGCAGATTTTAGATGTCTGCAGTCCCAAAGACTTCAATCTGGTTGCTATGAATTACCGAACATATGTACCAGTGCTGCCATTTGGTAAGGTCTTGGTAACCCATAGCAACCAAGCAGATTTTAGATGTCTGCAGTCCCAAAGACTTCAATCTGGTTGCTATGAATTACCGAACATATGTACCAGTGCTGCCATTTGGTAAGGTCTTGGTAACCCATAGCAACCAAGCAGATTTTAGATGACTCTAGTCCTAAAGACTTCAGTCCGGTTGCTATGAGTTACTGAATATATGTAACAGTGCTGCTCACCCTGGCCCAGATTCACAAAGGAGATACAACGGCGTTTCTCTAAGTTGTGCCGTCGTATCTATGCGCCTGATTCTTCGAATCAGTTACGCATAGATTTCTATTAGATCCGACCGGTGTAAGTCTCTTACGCCGGCAGATCGTAACTGCATATTTACGCTGGCCGCTAGGGGCGTGTACGCTGATTTACGCCTAGAAATATGAAAATCAGCTATATACGCGAATTCATGAACGTACGCCCGGCCGACGCAGTACAGATACGCCGTTTACATTAGGCTTTTCCCGGTGTAAAGTTACCCCTGCTATATGGTGGCGTACATGCGGCGTACCAATGTTAAGTATGGACGTCGTTCCCGCGTCAAATTTTGAATATTTTACATTGTTTGCGTAAGTCGTCCGTGAATGGGGCTGGACGTAATTTACGTTCACGTCAAAACCAATACGTCCTTGTGGCGTATTTGGAGCAATGCACACTGGGATATGTCCACGGACGGCGAATGCGTCGTTCGTGAAAAACGTCAATCACGTCAGGTCATGGTTATTTTACATAAAACACGCCCCCCTGTTCCACATTTGAATTAGGCGATTTACGCTACGCCGCTGCAACTTACGGAGCAAGTACTTTGAGAATACTGCACTTGCCCGTCTAAGTTGCAGAGGCGTAACGTAAATCGGATAGGTAACGCCCGCCTATAGATACGCCGCTGTACGAGAATCTGGCCCCTTGTGTTTTGGTAACCTATAGCAGTGGTTTTCAACCCTGTCCTCAAGTACCACCAACAGGCCATGTTCATACCTCCCAACTTTCTGAGATGGGAATGAGAGACATCTATCAGCAAACGTATGCAGACATAGGACACACCCCTTGCCACGCCCCCTTAAAGGAGAATTGTACAAAAAAATAAAACCCACAAGTGCTTTTTTATCACCACTATTCCTTTATATTGGCTTTTGGAATTTACAAATGCAGCAATTTAGAAATCAGATGAAAGGTTTACCACTGGGAAACACTTTTTGATAGATAAAAAATGCATTTTATATACATCTGTATAGATCAGACCAAAATGAGGGACAAATGAGGAGAATGAGGGACATTGCTTCAAATCAGGGACAGTCCCTCGAAATCAGAGACAGTTGGGAGCTATGCATGTTGGCAGGTTTTCCTTTATCTTGCACCAGTGCTTTAAATCAGAGTCAATGGCTTGGTATTTTGGACAGCTATTTTCCTAAAACATGGCCTGCTGGGGGTACTTGAGGACAGGGTTGAGAACTATTGACCTATAGCAACAAAGTAGATTTTGGATAACAGTCCCAAGGACTTCAGACTGGTTGCTATGGGTTACTAAATATTGGTGCTCCTCCATGTTCCCAACATAGTGCTGCTCCTTGCCTTGTGTTTTTGGTAGCCCATAGCAACCAAGCATATGTTTGTATATATTTGTATATGATCCTAGTCCCAAAGACTCCAGGCTGGTTGCTGTAGGTTATTTAAAATGAGTATCAATGCTACTCCTTGCCTTGAGTTTTTAGTAGCCAATAGTGACTACGCAGATTTGAGATGCAAGTAGCCCCAGATGACATCTGGTTATTGAGCATTCCATGTATAGGGTTAGGGTTGTTGGTTGCTACGAGTTACTTACCATACATATGAGTGCTGCTCCTTGCCTTGTGTTTTTGGTAGCCCATAGCAACCAAGCAGATTGTCTATGATCCTAGTCTCAAAGGGACAGATTCACAAAATAGATACGACGGCGTATCTCCTGATACGCCGTCGTATCTCTGTTTTAGGGGCTTCCTAACTATGCGGCTGATTCAGAGAATCAGTTACGCATAGTTAGCCCTAAGATCCGACAGGTGTAATTGAATTACACTGTCGGATCTTAGGATGCAATACCTCGGCCGCCGCTGGGGGGAGTTCGCGTCGTAAACCAGCGTCGGGTATGCAAATTAGTACTTACGGCGATCCACGACGGTTTTTCGCGTTCGCTACGTCGCTGCTAGTCTAGTTTCCCGTCGCAAAGTTAGTCGTCGTTTTAGCTGCCCTAACTTTACACAGCCCATGTTAAAGTATGGCCGTCGTTCCCGCGTCGAAATTCAAAAAAATGTTTTCTTGCGTAAGCTTTTCGGGAATACGAAAGTACGCACGTCGCCATTCGAAAAAATGACGTCACTTCGCGCAAAGCACGGCGGGAAATTCAAAAGTGAGCATGCGCAGTAGGTCCGGCGCGGGAGCACGCCTAATTTAAATGGCACACGCCCCTTTGAATTACGCGGGCTTACGCCGGAGGCCGCCGGCATAGGTTTTCATTGCAAGTGCTTTGTGAATCAGGCACTTGCGATGAAAACTTGCGGCGGTGTAACGTATCTACGATACGTTACGCCGCCGCACTTCTACGTGAATCTGGCCCAAAGACTCCAGGCTGGTTGCTGTAGATAATTGAACTTACGTTACGGATAATACTCCTTGTTTTGAGTTTTTACCACCCAACAGCAACTAAGCAGATTTGAGATGTAAGTAGCCCCAGATGAAATCTGGTTATTGGGCGTTCCATGTATAGGGTTAGGGTTGTTGGTTGCTACGAGTTACTTACACTACATATGAGTGCTGCTCCTTGCCTTGTGTTTTTGGTAGCCCATAGCAACCAAGCAGATTATACATGAGCCTAGTCCTAAAGACTTATCAGACTTGAACATACGTATCAATGCTACTTCTTGCCTTGAGTTTTTAGTAGCCAATAGCTACTATGCAGATTTGAGAGGTAAGTAACCCCAGATGACATCTGGTTGCTTGCTATGGGTTACTGAACCCATGTATGGATGCTGCTCTTTATCCTGTGTTTTTAGTAACCTCGTCTGTCTGGTTGCTATGGTTTACACTGCTTCTGCTCTTTGTAGGTAACCCATAGCAACCATCACCGTTCACTGCTCAGCCTGCTGATGGAAGGCGACTGTTGCGATTTATTGATTGATTGATTGATTCATTGTTCCATGTATAGGGTCCCTCAGTAAACCAGAGGACTGAGTATACCAGCAGTTACTCCCAGCAACCGCCTTTCACTACAAAGATCTGGATGGTCTGTAGACAAATCTGAGAATACCCTGCAAGTCCATCAATCCTGGGAAACTTCAAGTGACACCACAGAGGCGCCGCCGCCACAAACCCAACAGGCGGTCATCAACGCCACGTAGCAAAAATCAGGGATGACAATATGAATGGAGACCACCCTAACTTTGAAAGTAGTGCAAGTTTAAAACCAGATAGCCAGAACCGGCCTCCCCCCGGCATGCAACCGGAGCATGCAGACCAGAGAGGACTGGCAGCGCCCCCCCCGCTTAGGGAGAATGATTATAAATGAAATAAAATCACATACCTACGGCCTTGGCGTGCAATGCTGAGAAGATGCTGTGTCTGCCTGATGGAGGGCTCAGCCCATTGCTTGCTTCACAACACTGTTGCTTCCATCTCCTGGTCTGCAATGGGTGAAGGGAGGCGCGGGGCGAGGAGCGGGGATGGATGGAAGGGGATGAGTGCAATGCAAGGTGCACACTGCTTACATAGACGTCTCCCCCCCCCCCCAGATACAGCCGTCTCCTGATCTCAGCCTGCCTGAAGCCTCGCTGGGTCCTAACTCCTCCTCCCTCCTCGTCTCTGGTGCTGATGATGCTCTTCGCTCCTCCAGCTACATCCCTCTTCTGCCTTGTAGGAGATCGCTTGCCTTTTATCTGTGTTTTTTCTCTTTTAGCTTCATTCCCACGCCTGTAAAAAAAAAAAAAAGAAAAATCATGTTTACAAGCATTTTTTTTTTTTTTTTTTAAACACGGATCTGAACGCAGCTGCATCGTTTTCAATGGAGATATTTACAGCGGTGCGCAAACATGCAGACCCGCAACACAGAATTAAAAAATCGTATATACGTGTACATATAAGCCAAATGCAGATGTTGCAAAAAAAAACAAAAAAAAGGATAATTTTACACAAATAATTAGTGACCATTACGCAGGAACTTTTGCGCTAAAAAAACATGCATAATAAGATCAGTAAATTTTTTACGCCCGTGTGATTGCAGCCTTTTGTAGCGTTTTTTGGGGTTTGTGCACATGGTAGGCTTTTTGACGCATTTTGGCAAATTCCGTGTATTAAAGGATACATATAGCCAGATTCAGGAAACTTACGACGGGCGTATCAGTAGATACGCCGTCGTAACTCTGAATCTGCGCCGTCGTAACATTAAGCGTATGCTCAAACTGAGATACGATTAAACGTTGCTAAGATACGACCGGCGTAAGTCTCGTACGCCGTCGTATCTTAGCTGCCTATTTCCGACGGCCGCTAGGGGCGTGTACGCTGATTTACGCCTAGAATGCGTAAATCAGCTGGATACGCCTATTCACGAACGTACGCTTGCCCATCGCAGCGAAGATACGCCGTTTACGTAAAGCGTTTTTAGGCCTAAAGTTATTCCACCAAAAAGATGGCGCAGCCAATGTTAAGTATGGACGTCGGACCCGCGTCAAATTTTAAAATTTTTACGTCGTTTGCGTAAGTCGTCCGTGAATGGGTCTGGGCGTAATTTACGTTCACGTCGAAACCAATAAGTCTTTGCGGCATAATTTGGAGCATGCGCACTGGGATATGTCCACGGACGGCGCATGCGCCGTTCGTAAAAAACGTCAATCACGTCGGGTCACGATTCATTAGTATAAAACACGCCCACCTCTTCACAATTTGAATTAGGCGCGCTTAGGCCGGCACATTTGCGCTATGCCGCCGTAACTTAGGACGCAAGTGCTTTGTGAATACAGCACTTGCCTCTCTAACTTACGGCGGCATAGCGTATATGCGAGACGCTACACCTGCCTAACGTTAGGCTCTCCTACCTGAATCCAGCTAATAAAGTACAGATTTTGTATCACCTCTGGCAGCTCATCGCTTATCTATGTACTATTTCAAGTTATTTCGCTGGACTTCAAATGTTTGACCCTTTCTCTGCCAGAGCCGTTTTTGCATATTAAATTTTTTTTTGCACACATGTTTAACCACTTCAGCCCCGGAACAATTTGGCTGCCCAATGACTGGGCCATTTTTTGCGATTCGGCACTGTGTCGTTTTAACTGACAATTGTGAGGTTGTGCGACGTTGCACCCAAACAAAATTGATGTCCGTTTTTTCTCACAAATAGAGATTTTTTTTGATGGTATTTGATCACCTCTGCTGTTTTTATTTTTTGCGCTAAAAAACAAAAAAAGAGCGACAATTTTGAAAAAAAAGCAACATTTTTTCCTTTTTGCTATAATAAATATATAAAAAAACTATTTTTTTCCTCAGTTTATATGCATTCTTCTACATGCAACAAATGTGCAAACAAAAAAAACGCAATAAGCGTATACTGATTGGTTTGCGCAAAAATTATAGCGTCTACAAAATAGGGGATAGTTTTCTGGCATTTTTATTATATTTTTTTTGCTAGTAATGACAGTGATCTGCAATTTTTATCGTGACTGCGATGTTGCGGCGGACATATCGGACACTTTTGACACTATTTTGGGACCACTGTCATTTATACAGCGATCAGTGCTATAAAAATGCACTGATTACTGTGTAAATGACACTGGCAGGGAAGGGGTTAACCACTAGGGGGCGAAGGAAAGGGGTTGTAAAGGTACAGGAGAGTCGCTCTCTACGTTGCAGATAGAGAAAGGAGCTGTGTGTTAGTGGGAGTCCTGACTCTCCCATAGTCCAAGGGAGGGGGCAAGCACGACACTCCACACCAGGGAGAAAGCCTTGCATTACTGTGTGGAGTTACAGACAGAAGAACAGGAAGTGAGGATTTCTCAGAAGAAATAAGGACATTTAAAAGCAAAATCGAAGGATGAGGTAAGTGAAGGAGGACTGCACTAAGGTAAAGGAAGCTATTTAGGAAACAAATTGTACCTTTACAACCACTTTAAGTGTGTCCTAGGGAGTTATTCTAACTGTGTGGGGGCTGGGCTACCAGTGAAACAACATTGATCACTACTTCCACAGCCACACCACGTGTTTTCAGAGATTTGTGGGTTTTTCTTTGCATCCCGAACAATTTTGCTGGCAGTTGTGGCTGAAATTTTAGTTGGTCTACCTGACCGTGGTTTGGTTTCACCAGAACTCCTCATTTCCACTTGTTGATTAGAGTTTGAACACTGCTGATTGGCATTCTCAATTCCTTGGATATTTTTTTATATCCCTTTCCTGTTTTATACATTTCAACTACTTTTCCCACAGATCCTTTGACAATTCTTTTGCTATCCCCATGACTCAGAATCCAGAAACGTCAGTGCAGCACTGGATGAAAGATGCAAGGGTCTGTCAGGAGTCCAGAAACGTATTAACCTTTTATACACACACACTAATTACAAGCAAACAGATCACAGGTGAGGATGGTTACCTTTAATAGTCATTCAAATCCCTTTGTGTCAACTTGTGTGCATGTTATCAGGCCAAAATCTCCAGGGTATGTAAACTTTTGATCAGGGCCATTTGGGTAGTTTCTGTTGCCATTATGAAATTAAAAAGAGTAAACACAGTTTGTTGATTGATAATAAATGGCTTCAGTCAAGCACTAACCACGAGTGAAAGAGAAAATTCATATTGGCCCAGATTCAGATTCAGAGAGCAATTGCGCCTGCGTAACCATAGTTACGCAGCGCAATTGCTGACTTGCCCCGGCGTTATGAATGCTCCTGATTCACGAACATCGTAACGCCGACTGCAGCCTAAAATCTGCGTGGCATAAGGCTCTTATGCCACGCAGATTTTAGGCTGCATTCTTGCGATGACCGCTAGGGGGCGCTCCCATTGTGCTCAGTGTATAGTATGCAAATTGCATACTAACACCGATTCACAATGTTGCGCGGGCCCTGCGTACGCAAGTTACGGAGTTTCCGTACGGCGTCTTTAGCGTAAGGCTGCCCCTTCTAATAGTAGGGGCAGCCAATGCTAAAGTATACCCGCCGTTCCCGCGTCGTGAAATTTGAATTTCACGTCGTTTGCGTAAGTGATTTGTGAATGGCGCTGGACACCATTCACGTCCACTTTGAAGCAAATGACGTCCTTGCGACGTCATTTGCCGCAATGCACGTCGGGAAAGCTTCCCGACGGAGCATGCGCTCTACGCTCGGCGCGGGAGCGCGCCTAATTTAAATGATTACCGCCCCCTACGGGATCATTTACATTAGGCGCCCTTATGCAGGGCGATTTTAAAGAGCGCACATGCAATTTACGGAGCTACTGCTCCGTGAATCGCGCGCAGCGCAGTAAATTTGCAAAAACGCTGCCCTGTGCCTCCGTAAAAAAGGGGCAAATTCTACCTGAATCTGGGCCATTGTCTGAAAAATGGACAAGCAATCATAAATTCTGCCAGGGTATGTAAACTTATGAGCACAGCTGTGTATATATTTTATACAGCCCCACAGGGAGTGCATTGTTTTCAGTAAGTCGGCTGCCTCGGATTTGCCATAGGGGAAAGAGTGATAAGCAATGTGTAGCACTGCACAGTAGGAGACGGAGTCTGTATACAGTGTGTATTTAGCAAATATGGCTGCCCACATGTACATATTAAATGATAAATTATACATAGCAAGAGGTTTTGTTGTAAAGATAATTACATATTAGTATGTACATCAAGCTAACCACTTTACATAAGTATTGGCTTGCTGTGCTAAATGTCCCTCGCAATCTCTTTCATCCATTTACACCTTCACACATGAAGAATGCACAAAAGAAGCTTTTTAAAAATTACACTGCACTAAAATGCTTGGAACTTTGTTATTATGCGTTTTGCCGCAGGTGAATGAGCGCAAAAGCAAGCTGTGCGTTGTGCCATTAAGAATTAACATTGCCAATGCACACCTGTATAAGGGCTGTGTGTGTTTTTGTGTATGGAAGTCACACAGTTCTGCACAAAAAAATTGAGTTCCAAATCTCTCCATAATAAAACATTAACCACTTCCTTACTGGGCACTTAAACCCCCTTCTTGCCCAGAGGACTTTTTGCGATTCGGCACTGCGTCGCTTTAACTGACAATTGCGCGGTCGTGCGACGTGGTTCCCAAACAAAATTGGCGTCCTTTTTTCCCCACAAATAGAGCTTTCTTTTGGTGGTATTTGATCACCTCTGCGGTTTTTATTTTTTGCACTATAAACAAAAATAGAGCGACAATTTTGAAAAAAAAAAAAATGTTTTACTTGTTGCTATAATAAATAGCTAAAAAAAAATTAAATTTTTTTTTTATCCTCAGTATATACATATTTTTAGTAAAAAAAAAAAAAAAAAATCGCAATAAGCGACTGGTTTGTGCAAAAGTTATAGCGCCTACAAAATAAGGGACATAATTTTTTTTTTTACTAGTAATGGCGGCGATTTGCGATTTTTATTGCGACATTATGGCGGACACATCGGACACTTTTGACACATTTTTGGCACAATTCACATTTATACTGCAATCAGTGCTATAAATATGCACTAATTACTGTATAAATGTGACTGGCAGGGAAGGGGTTAACACTAGGGGGTGAGGAAGGGGTTAAGTGTATTCCCTATATAGTGTTCTAACTGTGGGGGGAGGGGGGTGACTGGGGGAGGTGACTGATCTGTGTCCCTATGTACAAGAGACACAGATCGGTCTCCTCTCTCCCTGACAGGACGCTGTCTGTGAGAGCCGGCAATGAGAAATGATCTCATATGTAAACACATGAGATCATCTCTCATTGGCCGCACAGATCGCCTAGCAAAAGGCCACTCCGATTGGCTGTTCACGGCGATCTGTGATTGGCTGTGTCCAAGGGACACGGCCAGCACAGAAGTTCCCCGCTGCACGCTCGGGAGCGCGCGCGGGGAACGCGGAAAGGGGCGGACGTCAAATGACGGCGCCCCAGAGAAGTAGAACCACCCTGCAGCCGTATATAGTCGTACGGCCGTCGGGAATGGTTAAAGTAGGCCAATCATATCCACATTTCAAGTAAAAGAAAATAAACCACTTAAAGCGGGATTCCACCCGCAATTTTTATTTGTTTTTTTAAAGTCAGCGGCTACTAACACTATAGCTGCTGACTTTTAATAAGGACACTTACCTGTCCTAGTCGCCCGCAATGTCGGTTCCCGACGGCGATCGCTTGGTCCTGGCGCCTCCATCCGTTTCCTACTGCGCATGTGCAATTCGTGCGGCGCTTTGTGAATGGGCGGCTGCCTCCTGGGATACACACAGTTCCCAGAAGGCAGCGCGCCCCATTCACCAGAAGACATGGCGACGGAGGACGAGGCAGAAGAGCCTTTCAGGTGAGTATAAATGTTTTATTTTTTATTTTTTTTTATTATTTATTTTAAGATTTTTGGGGGAAAGAAAAAAAAAAGGGTGGGACTCCACTTTAACATCAGATTCCCCCTTTACATCAAGTGTCCCCATCAGAGTCTTCCCTTTATACCAGGGCTCCCAATCCGTCCCCTTTTACATCAGATGTCCCAATAACTGCCCCCTATACATCAGGTGTACCAATAACAGCCCCCCTATACATCAGGTGTCCCCATCAGAGTTCCCGTTTACATCAGGAGTACTCATCAGAGTTCCCCTTTAGATCAGGTGTCCCCAATAGTGTCCCCCTTCGAGTGTCCCATTAGAGTCCCCCTTTACATCACAAATTTTGTCATTGTTCATTCAGCTATGAGTTAGCATCTTACGATGTGAAACATGTTAGCCACTTTTTGTCCTGTTGTCCACTTTTTCATTTTGACTGCACTACTTTGGATTATGTTTTAATTTGATTTTATCCAATAAAGACGTTGTTTAACAGAGTGCAGGATTTTTCTAACCCCATCCCCCTTTACATCAGGTGCCCCTTTACACCAGGTGTCCCAATCAGAGTCCCCCTTTACATCAGGTGCCCCAATCAGAGTCCCCCTTTACATCAGGTGCCCCAGAGTACCCCTATACATCAGGTGTCCCAATCAGAGTACCCCTATACATCAGGTGCCCCAATCAGAGTTCCCCTTTACATCAGGTGTCTACATCAGAGTCCTACCTTTACATCAGGCGTCCCAACCAGAGTACCTGTTTACATCAGGTGTACTTATCATAGTCCCCCTTTAGATCTGGTGTCCCCATCAGAGTTCCCCTTTAGATCAGGTGTCCCCATTAGTGTCCCTTTTACCTCAGGTGTCCCAATCAGAGTCCCCCTTTAAGTGCTGCGCAAACTGTTGGCGCTATATAAATCCTATATAATAATAATAATACATTTTATTATTTATAATGATAAAATATTATTATTTATAATGATAAAATATTATTATTTATAATAATAATATTACATTTTACAATTATTACTGAATTGCTGTACATAAGCACTTCTGTGGCACTGCAAAAGTCCAGTTTCAAAAGCCTTTGATGGAAGCAACAATTTCATTTGTTAGCTCTGGGGCAGGTAAGAAGCTGAGCCATTGTAAGTAAAGTAATCACCACTCTGGATTTTCTTAGAAGCCCAGACGTCAGTAAATTTTGATCAGAGGCTTCTTACCCAGGTTCTTTACTTTATGGAAAATCTATGGTCTACAGGCCCAGGCAGGAGAATCTTGTAGTTGTTCTTGCTCATTTGGTGCCCTCTTGTGGAGAAATGTGGGAAGCACACAGCTCCATCGCATTATGGCAGGCATGGTGCTGCTGCTGCCAATTAAAGTATATGTAAAGTCAAGCACCAAAATCTCATATACATTTTCAAATGTTACTGTAATTCAGAAAGTTTTGCCGTTTTTATTTTAATAATATGTGTTGGTCCATTATTTGAAAACAATGAAGAGTTTTTGAAAAAAAGGCAAAGTGTACCCCTGCTAAACATGGTTATACTGTAACTAGCCGTGAGCTTGCTGTCATTTGTTACAGATGGTGATTCCCTGCTCAGTGATTTGGGTGAAAAGGGCCACCCCCACCCCCCTGCCACTACCCGCAGTGATTCCTGGGCTCTTTAGTTTTTTCAGAGAGACAATGACCACTGTAAATGGCCAGGATTGCTAAACATAGAAGAGGTCGAGGAACATTCCTTCCTTGATCTACACTGCAAGGAAAATCCGGCACTCCAGTATATCAGACTAAACAGACTCCCTTTAATGTAAGATGATAAAATACAGCCGAAAAAACAACGGGTTTCAGCCATTAGCCTTGCATGTATTCAGCTTTGGAGGTGGACAGAAGTCTTTTCAGCCTGAGCACTTGGCCCGGAGCCTTGCCATCCAGTAGACGTTGCAGTGCTGCTTCACCTGTTGCTCCTTCCTCGATCTCCTCTGTGACTAATGAAGCCAGAAGTGACAATGATTTTATTACCCCCAGTTTCAGAGCTATCATTCCTTTTCTGTAGCTACCCAAGCAGGAACTGTGCTTGATTAGCTGGTTTGAGTGACAAGGGAGACATCAGGGATCTAAAAATGAAGTAATTCGGAAGCGCCACATGTTATCTCCAAGGTCACAAGAACACCAGACATAGCAGTAATAAAAACACAGTTTAATTATCCAAGTGGTACAGGCAATGTATTTCACATAACAATTTTTAAAAAGTATAACCAGGTTGATCCAGTTCCCTGGTCTCCTATGTAGCCGGGTGCACGTTACAGCACCTGATTTGCAGACTTGTCTCCTGCTGTCCCAGACTGTTCTGTATTCCCCTAGTGGTGAGCTTGGGTTACTGACATCATATTTCTTTCTTACAACTACAATCAGAGGCATAAGGGCTCCTGGATTCACTAATGACCCCCGATGTCTTCAGTTCAGCCAACTGTTCACGAAGGTCCTCCAGGTCATACAAAGGGATTTATCTAGCTTATTCTCGGAAAGGCTTATCTTCACTCAGCCGAATTCGGTGCTGAGCACTTTCGGCGCAACCCACATCAAAGTCATTCTTGGAGAACATTTTCTACCATCGAGCTAACTGAGCTTTAATCCTCTCTTCCCATCTGGGGGACAGATTTGGGCACTGGACAGTGGTCTCTCTTCCATTTTACTTCCGGAATAAATCATCCCCTGTCCCCAGGGTGGCAGCGCTTACTTTCCCAATCACCATATGAGGCTTCAGGCTGATTGGATGGCTGGTGACATTCCTCACACTGACAAGTGATCCGTCTCCCGCTTCTCAATAAGGCCCTAGTGGGTATGATCTCCGGAACCAGTTCTATTCCACTATCTTCCTCCAGTGGATCAGCTTCAATCACCACATAGGGACCCAGTTGATCCCATGATGGCTTAACAGTGGCTCTCATGCAGATTCCACCACAGTCTTCCTACTCCTTCAGCGGCAGCCTTTTTTTCATGCAATACACACTGAAAAGCCTGCCGCAACTGAGGATGGATCTTCCCTACTGGAGCACCCTCCAAGGCCAGTTGCATGAGTAATCTCCTCACCAGATTGGTGTTGGTGCCTATCAGCAAGGAATTGGGCCTGCCCCAGGAGGTCGAGGACAGACAACAACCAAAGTGTCAAGTCTCGGCTTTCCCGCCAAGGAAGTATCAAAGGTAATCGTGATAAGGATATACCTGTCATATGGGCACTTTTGGGTACCTATACCCCAGATCTCCAACTCTTTGAGTTAACACAAAGGGATGTGCTTTAAGTACTTGTTATAGAAGTCCTGATACAGCAAAGTCACCTGATCCAGCAAAGCTTGAGTATAGATACCCTCTACTTGTACCGAGACTATCGGAGAAGGCCCTACCAAGTTCTTTGGCAGATTTCCACCTGGTGAGTCGTGACTCTATAGTTTGGGCCCTAATCAGCTTCTTTTAAGGGTGGTGGAGTCTGTTTAACAACTCAATCAGAAAGGTGTGCATTGATTTTCCGTGTCCGTCTTTCCTTCCCTGGGCTTAGCAGCAACAGAGCTCAATTCTCTCGTTCCTTGACTATTTTCTTCCAATAGAGCTTCCTCTTCCTGCACTTCTCTTATCACATGGGTACCACCTTGGTTCTTTTCAGTAATAACCTTAAGACAGTGGGATGGTTCAGTCGGGCCTCTTGCAAGACCTGATCTAAACAAGCTTGATCAGCATCCTTGGGATGGATACCCTTTTTGAGGATAATCTGGTGCAACATTCTGTCTACTCGGGAGATGTACTGTCATGATCCGTGTTGTGGCTTTGGTCACCTGCTGGTGGCACTATTACTTCCAGCAACAAAGGGTGCAATTCTGGTGGCCACCAGCGGGTGTCTCCCAGTAGATGGACTGTTCATTAATCAAGCTGCACTTGATGTGAGCTGCTGGAAGTATATATCAGTGTAGAAAGAAACAGGGGAGGGGGGGCACTGGCCCCAGCAGAGTCTGTCCCAACCGATCCTAAACCACTGGGCCCTCGATGATGGCTGCCTCTCACATGGATTGTGGCTCTTGTCTAGGTTGAATAGGGCAGAACAGATCCTGGACGAGCCCCCAAATGTAACCCAGCCCCCTTAAAGGACTGCTTGGATCTACCTGTTCATCTGCATCGCCATGACCCTGTGAACATTCCAACCCACCTGACACTCTGGGTTCAGACATCTTTTACAGCAGCTTTAAATGACAGGTTACATAAGTCAAATATGTCTATATTATCTCAGGTTTTACTGGAGTGCAATGTGGTATTTATCAAAGGAGGGTAATTGTCAATCCAATTCTGGATAACAGCCCAGACTCTGCAGAAAAATTCCCCAACAAGACAGCTTAGGAAAATGTCAACTGCACAAGAGCATAATATACATATATGTACAATGAAGTACCACCTGGAAGGACAGTAAAGGGTTAGCTATCTAAGGCAGGTAGTCACACACCAAAAAGGAACTCCAGGCTGGCCTATTTAACCCTTATATCTTAATGAGCGATCTGACAGAATAGGCATAGAATAGGGCCATTTAAATGGTAACAACAGCAATGTCTAATGCCGCGTACACATGATCATTTTTCGGCATGAAAAAAACGTTGTTTTGAAAAAATGTCATTTAAAATGATCGTGTGTGGGCTTCACATCATTTTTCAGGTTCTGAAAAACGACAAAAAAAAATTCGAACATGCTGTATTTTTTAACGACGTTTTAAACAATGATGTTTTTCGGGTTGTAAAAAATTATCGTGTGTGGGCTAAAACGACATTAAAAACCTGCGCATGCTCAGAAGCAAGTTATGAGACGGGAGCGCTCGTTCTGGTAAAACTACCATTCGTAATGGAGTAAGCACATTCATCACGCTGTAACAGACAGAAAAGCGCAAATCGTCTTTTACTAACACGGAATCAGCTAAAGCAGCCCCAAGGGTGGCGTCATCCGCATGGAACTTCCTCTTTATAGTGCCGTCGTACGTGTTGTACGTCACCGCGCTTTGCTAGAGCATTTTTTTAAAAAGGATGGTGTGTGGGCAACGTCGTTTTAATGATGAAGTTGGAAAAACTTCGTTTTTTCTACATGCCAAAAAACATCGTTTTTTTTTAATGCCGAAAAATGACCGTGTGTACGCGGCATACGTGGAAATTGTGGTATACACTGCGCTGCCTAAAATGTACAGCTGCTAACATGACTGATTTTGAATAAAAAAGCAAAAAAAGAAAAAAGGAAACAAAGTGTAGCGCTTTATACCATGTGAATTATGAGTAATGTCAATAATTTTTTAGGAGAAAGAAGAGAAGGGTGGCCACATAGCGTAAAAAATGTATGATAAAAAATGTATTTTAAAACAGCAAATACACTCACATGTAGGCTGTAGATATCAAGCGTGTATACACAGATGAGGTGGCAGTGGAAGCGACCCGACACGTTTCGTATGAGAATACTTCATCTGGGGTCAGATGAAGTATACTCATATGAAACGCGTCGGGTCGCTTCCACTGCCACCTCATCTGTGTATACACGCTTGATATCTACAGCCTACATGTGAGTGTATTTGCTGTTTTAAAATACATTTTAAAATACAATTTTTATCATACAATTTTACGCTATGTGGCCACCCTTCTCTTCTTTCTCCTAAAACATTATTGACATTACTTGGAGAGGTACTGCTCAGGAATCTTTTTTGCCATACCAAGTTTCCCTTTGAAGCTGCCTGCTATCAGAAGTATTTGATGAGTCCATTATCCAGCTCATATCTTCAGGATCCTGGAATGTCATTCCAAAGCCTTGTCTGACTTCTGGTGACATATGTCCCCCACAAGTCCACCACTTCTGGTAAGCTGATATTCACACTGGTGGAGGTGTTTCATCACTTTAAGGAAGACAGCAATATCTTCTGCATTGATTCATTTTTTCACCGGGTGCAACTATCTTCTTTATGGACTAATTTGCATTTTCAACATTTCTTGAGATCACTATTATTATTATTTTATTTTTGTGATCACCAATGTTTATTACTCGTTGTCTTGGTTCATGTTTAATCAAGTTGCATATATAATCATATTCAAGCATAATTTTCATCCATCTTTATGGTCATAATTCACATGGTATAAGCGCTACACTTTGTTTCCTTTGTACGCGGCATAAGATGCAGGCCTGATAGTCTTCAACGGCAGTTGGAGCTCATTAGATTATATCCAATAAGGCACAGTGATGTTATAGCAAGCCAAATGACTTAAACAGGCTAGTGGTACTCCTTGAAGTGGTTTTAGGTAAAGGTGTCTATGTACAGTGTTCAGACAGAAGCGCAGTAAAGTGTTCCCAAGGTAAAGGTGTCTGTACACAGTGTTCAAATAAAGTAACCAGGGAAGGATTGCAAAAGATGGGCAATTGCCCTCTCACCAACGATCGGACCGGCTAGACGCCTTGCAGACAGTGACTCGGGAAGAGACGTCCTTCAGTGAAGTGCCCAGCGATGACCCACAGCTGCTGTGTGTGGATGACCAAAGTTTCGATCTGCTGGGTTGGTTTCACGTAGATGTCTGACGAATGGCAGGCAGAGTTAGGCCCTCCGAGGTCAGGTTGGAATCACTCAATCACCACGTGGTATGTCGCAACCTCTCTCCCGGCCACAGAGAGATGTGCACTTCGGCAAGGCTTAGAAAGAAGAGAACGCGGGCGGATCTCCTGACTCTTTTATAGTTCCTCCCAGGAGTCTTCTCGGGTTGTAGCAAGGATCCCTGGGATGTATAGACCAGATGTAATGTCACGCAACAGAATCGGCAGTCTGAAAGATTACTAGTCCCACAATCCTTTTGGTCAGGCTCACAGATATGATAACAGTCACTGGCACCCAGCACTAGAGGGATATAAAAATATTTGAAGAATGACGGGGAAATTGCATAATATTATAACTGTAGTCCACATCGCTACAGGTGTATGCAGCTTAGCGCCCCTTACATTGCTGCTCAGTAGGTGGAAAAGTGTTGATAGTGTCATGTACCTGATAGGAGATTGATATGACAAGGTTGGCCACTCTTATCTCTCCAGCCCTGACCCCACTGAGAGTGAAAAAGAGAGTAATCAAGGGACAAGAGCAATACGAGTTCCAGCAGGTGTTGGTTAATAGGAGAACTTGCAGGTGGACCAGCCAGGATCGGAGGTAGCAACGCGGTAACAGGAATAGCCAGGGTCATCAACAGGCGGGCAGCGAGGTACCGAATCATAAGGAGAGCCAAAGTCAGGAACAGAGCTGGGGTCAGTAATGAAGGGAAAAATCAGAAGCAGGATCCAAGGTCAGGTCAGGGGCAAGCCGGGTCAGCAACGAGGGAAACACACAGGAAGAACGCAGGATGCAAGACCAGTCAACAAATAAAGTGGTTGTACAGCCTAAACATTTTTTACAGTACCTTAATGCATTCCTTGCATTTTTAGCGGGGTCATCCTGTCAGAGTCTAATAACAGGCCTGGATTCCCGCTGGAACTTTATTCACGCTTGTAAATATGTAAGATACCTTTAAGAAGTTATGCATTGTGGGACTGCAAGTAGCGGGAGATATGGACTCCATTGACTCTTAGGAGAAACACATCCCACAATGCCCTGAGTTATCGGAACATGTGACACCTCCACACAGACTGATGGGGGAGCTTACTTAAGCAAAGGGAGGGGCTGATCTCGCTCTTTCGCGGGACCTGCATCTTCTCCTCTGCAGAGCTGTGGAGGACAGCACCGCCGTACTGCTAGGCCTGAAGCCTGGGCCTAACTCCTCCGAGAGACCAGCCATCCAGAAGGAAGCAAGAACACCATACCCAGCTCGTGTTCCAGGAGACCGGAGAGGCCACCCAGCTGACGTCTGAAACTGTGGGGAACCTGATGCCGGAGACATCTTGCTGTGGAGTAGTGATCTACCAACGCATCCTTTTGAGAAAAACTCAGGCGGATCGGGCCTGTCGGGTGAGAGCGCACATGCTCAACCTCAAATCCTCCCTTTCTGACAAATAACTTAGTGCCACCCTACAAGCCTGAGACACGTGTTGGCCTCTAGCTGAAACTTAGAGGCCCTCTCTATTTCATAGTTGTTTATGCAGAAGTGACTGACGCTGACGAGCGATCAGTCCACCCACGTTGCTGTTCAAAATACTTTGTTTAATTAACTGTAACGCTACCCCCGAAGGAGCCGCTGATTAGTTTGGGATCGGCTTACTGAGTTACCTTCTTGGCTTGGTTTAGGGGTGACATCCGTGAGTGTAGATGAAGAGCAAGTGTCCAGACACAGAATGAGTTTTCAGTGCTTTATTCCAAGGCCCAACATGGCCAACATCAACATGGCACACAACAGAGAAAGGTTGATGAGCGTAGAGAAACTTTAGTATCAGGCCTTGGATATGAAAAAGAGCAAGCCTGCTCTTAGCAATAGTGTAACTCAATTGTTCGCCACCCCTATCAGGGTGGGTAAAGTGCCCCCGGACAGGCGACTATCACATGCCTGGCAGCCGGAGCGCCACTTAAAGATCACTGGGAGGAACAGGCCTGTAGCACCGGCCTGACTCAGAGCCTCTGGTACAGGCTTTATCAATTTGAGGTACAGTATGTGAGATCAGGATGAGTGAATCCTCCCAGGCAATTCAGATTTTTTGTCACCAACTGACAGCTTAAGCATACCTGTCATGCGGTGTGGTGACTGGATCCCTGATGGTTCGTCTAGGCCTCCTGGACAACCTCTAGTTCTAGGTTCTCCTTAAGCCGATCCCCCATCGCACAGCTCCCAGCTTAGGATCCTTACAGCAAAAGGTTGGGACCCAGCAAGTCGCTGGGGCCCCTCTCAATATTAGGGTGAGGCTCCGCATGGTGCGTAACCTCAGTGAAGCAGGCCACGGTGGCGGGGCCCATGGATGCGCGTACCCTGAAGGTGGATACCACACCTGGAACTGGGGCCCTGCACAGAACAGCGAACAATGGTGGTTGCCATAGATATATCCCGCCCCCAGCATGCCCAACAAGTGCAGAACTCCTCTGATTGGCTGCTGGGGAAGGTGGGTCTGTCAAAACCCCTCTAGCGCCACCTGCCGCCCGGGGGTGATACGCACCGCCGGAGCGCAGACTGACCTACAGGACAGATTCTGAAATTGGCAAGAACCCAAATTTCCACAAATTATGAATAGGAGTAAACTAATCCTCCCATTCCCCACTAATTTTAGCGTAACGCCCATACTAAAAGTAAGGGGGCGCTACATAATGTTATTTTATTGTTTGCCACTTGTGGATTATAAATCTAATGTGCACCAACCGGCCGCAACGTGGACATTAGTCTCGAGACGTTCTTCAGCTGTTCTGCAGAATGGCCCGCTAGAGGGAGCTCGCGAGCATAGACTGCCTACATTAGCTTAGCTTAATGGTACCATTCTTTAGCTTAGATCTTGTCATTATTATTACTTACTGATTCCCGCAAGGGCCCTTGCAGAATCATATCGTGTCATTACACAACTGTTGTTTGCTTGTGGTTTAAACCTATGTTTGCTTTTCCTAGTCTACATAAAGTAAACTCATTCTCTTTGGTTTAAATATATTGACTGTGTGAAGTGTATTATTCTCGTCTGAGGAACCATCTCTTAAGCAGGTAATATTGTTGTTACATTGTCATTGCATGTTGCATGCCTGCTATTGTGACCCCGGCCAAGCAGAGGTCACAATACACTCACCAGACTTCTGATGTGTCAAGGGAGGGTTCGAGCCAGTTAAATAGGGGTGAGCCAAGTAAAGAGAGTAGATCCCAAAACAATCAGCGGCTCCTGAGGGGGTAGCGCTACACATTAAGGTAAAAACTGTTTAGGTGTCAGCATCCCCCCTCACCCCCCTTTTACCTACCTTCCAAGTTGCATGATGTCCAGTGTGACGTTTCCACAGTCAGTGATGGTTTGGGGAGCCATGCTATCTGCTGGTGTTGGTCCACTGGTGTTTTATCAAGTCCAAAGTCAACACAGCCATCAACCAGGAAATTCTAGAGGCCTTCATGCTCCCCTCTGCTGACCAGCTTTATGGAGATGCTGATTTCATTTTCCAGCAAGAAACGTATGTTTGTATTATTAGAACAGCATTAAATGGGTTTTAAAGGTTCATGTTTTTTCCAAATTAATGCATCCTATGCAAATAAAATATTCAAACCTTTACAATAAGGTGACCAGATTTTTTAAATGAAATCTGGGGACATTTTTTGTTATACTAGTAATGGCGGCAATCAGCGACTCTCTGCCCATCACCGCCCGCCGTCCGCCTCACAGCCTGTCAAGTCTTATGCCGCGTACACACGATAATTTTTTTCGGGTTGTAAAAAACAAAGTTTTTCAGCATCTAGAAAAAACAAAGTTTTTTTCAACTTCATCATTAAAACGACGTTGCCCACACACGAAAGTGAAAAAAAAATGCTATAGCAAAGCGCGGTGAAGTAAAACACGTACGACGGCACTATAAAGGGGAAGTTCCATGCGGATGACGCCACCCTTTGGGCTGCTTTAGCTGATTTTGTGTTAGTAAAAGACGATTCGCGCTTTTCAGTCTGTTACAGCGTGATGAATGTGCTTACTCCATTACGAACGGTAGTTTTACCAGAACGAGCGCTCCCGTCTCATAACTTCCTTCTGAGCATGCGCAGCTTTTTCACGTCGTTAAAGCCGATCATTTTTTACAACCCGAAAAACTACATCGTTTAAAACGTTGTGAAAAAATAGAGCATGTTCGGAAAAAAAAATTGTCGTTTTTCAGAACCCGAAAAATGCTCTGAAGCCCACACACGATAGTTTTAAATAACACTTTTAAAAAACTTTGGGCCAGATTCACAAAGAGATACAACGGTGTATCTCCTGATACACCGTAGTATCTCTGTCTTAAACTGGTTGTATCTATGCGCCTGATTCATAGAATCAGTTACGCATAGATATGGCTAAGATCCGACAGGTGTAACTGTGTTACACCGTCGGATCTTATTTGTAATTTAAAAATGGCGCGGGGGGCGTTCCCGCTGATTTACGTTGAATAATATGTAAATCAGCGAGATACGCAAATTCACGAACGTACGCGGACCCGGCGCAGTGTTGTTACGACGTTTCCGTAGCGGCTTTCCCGGCGTATACTTACCCCTGCTTCTATGAGGCGCAGCCAATGTTAAGTATAGCCGTCGTTCCCGCGTCGATTTTGAATTTTTTTTATGTCGTTTGCGTAAATCGTTCTGTAATACGGATGGACGTCGTTTACGTAAGCGTCGAAACCACTGACGTCCTAGTGACGTCAGTGGGAGCAATGCACACCGGGTAAATTCACGGCCTGCGCATGCTCATTTAAATCGGCGCGGGGACACGCCTGATTTAAATAGTACACTCCCCCTAGCCGCGGAATTTAAATTCCGCCGGGGGATTTGCGATACGCCGCCGCAAGTTTGGAGGTAAGTGGTTTGTGAATTACCCACTTGCCTCTCAAACTTGCGGCAGGGTATCTTAAATTAGATAGATCACGCGGATCTAAAGGTCCGCTGATCTACGTGAATCTGGCCCTTTGTTTTTTACAACCCGAAAAATGATCGTGTGTGTACGCAGCATTACTCTCTGGCCCCCGGCTACTACTGGGCGGGGCGCGGAGGAAGATCAATCCACCGGGGAAGGCAAGGAGATAAGCAGGCAGGTGGCCAGGACTTGAGCCAAGGCAGAAGAACATGCAAGCAGAGCTGAATGGGCATGCGCCCGAAACTGAAGAAATATTGCCTCCGCTCCGACCAGCACATGATTATCAGAAAGGGGCACAGATAATGGAAAAAATCCACCCCCCTAAGCAGATAGGTGCGGAGGAGCGGGGGGAGCGGGGGGGTTGAGTTGAGTTGAGAGGTATCTAAATATAGCGCGGTCTTATCCCGAAGGGTCCCAACGCGCATAGCAGAGTTCCGTGTAATTCAGAATATTTTTTTTAATTCTGCACTGACTGTCTTTCAAATTGCCCCAGCCCTTGTTCAAACCCAATCCAGGGACAAAACTGGGGACAGACTTGGTCCGGGACAGTGTCCTCAATCCGGGGACAAAACTGGGGACAGACTTGGTCCGGGGACAGTGTCCTCAATCCGGGGACTGTCCTCGAAAACCGGGGATGTCTAGTCACCCTACTTTACAACACCTTAAAATATGTCATTGTTGTTTTTATTACCTTTTGTATCACTTTTCTCTCCCTTTTAGATTGTAAGATCTCAAGTGAAAGTCCCTCCCAATATTCTGTTCTTGAATTGTATATGTACCTCTAATAATTGGAGCTGGTGCAGGCTCCTGGAAGCTGCCCATGGCCCCTCGCTTGCACTAGCCCCCCCTCCCCGTGCAGATGGGTTGGTCGCCATCCATGTGCTTACCTTAGGAGGTGATGCTGGTGATCCAGAGTAGGGCTCCTGGAAGCTGCCCCTCCACATGCTGCAGCTTGCCGTGACACCGAGCCGTTGCTTCTCCTCCCGGCATAGGAAGCCGGTCCTGAGACCCAACCCAAATAGGAAGTGAGTCCTAAGACGCCCTGGTCAATCGGATCTCAGGACTCGCTTCCTGATTGGCCCGGGAGGAGAATCAGGAAGACAATAGCGAATCCATGCCACCAGCACCGTCCATGTAGATTAGGCGCTGGCGCATGGATTGGGGGGGCGGCACCCCAGCGTCCCGTATGGAGTGGACACCACTGAGTAACAATATAGTAATCTTGTCTTTTGTTTTGTAAAGTGCTGAGCAAACGGTTCCCGCCAGATAAATTGTGCCAAATAATATAATAGTAATAATTTCATTACAGAGAATTTCCAAACACAATGGCCACTTCTGGCAGTCCATCAGTGTTTACAATGAATTGCTGTTTCCAGTCCCCTGTAAAGCAATTTTCTTGCTCCTGGAATTAAAAGGAAATAATACAGTAGCCAGTATATTGTGTTTTATGTTTTGTAGTTATTGTATTTTATTTGTGCAGTTTTGTTGATGGATACCAGCGCCTGTGCCAGATACAAGCCGCAGCGCACACCTATTTGACGAGAAACTACCAGATGATGGACGACAATGATGTGTAGAAGGCGGGAAAGAAAGGGAGTCGGCTATAAGTTCAACTCTAGTTCTTGAAAAATCAATGTTTAGTAATTAAGGGATACCGGGAATGTGGGCGCTGTTCCTTTTTTAGTTATGATGGTTTTCATTTTAGTTTCTGTGGGGACAAGTTACAATTTTTGCCAATTTTAATTATGTCAACTGTGAGTTTTTTCCTCACTTCCTGTCCTTGTGACAACTAAAGGAGAAATGGGGGGAGAGTTCAGATGTCGGCAAGAGAGGCACAGACAGCAAGAAGCAAAAGGTCCTCATCACAAAGCGGACACATCAGAATAAAGAGCCTTGTTTAAAAAAAAGTGACACTTAGGGCCAAATTCTCAAAAGAGATACGCAGACTTAACTCGATTTTTCTAAATTTACACGGCGCGTATATTTGCGCACAATCGTCAAAACGACTTAAGCAAACATTTCCGTATTTTCAGCCGTACTTAAATTAGTTACACCTGCGCATTCCCGGGCGCAAATTACGCTAGGCTCGCCGCTGTTTTTGATAGGCAAAGATGCAAATGAGGGAGTTAGGGCGATTCTCAGAATTAAGTGTGTGTGCCGTATTTTCCGCCCTGTGCGCACCTGTTAGTTTTTCTGACTAAATTTCCACATTAGATATTCTCTTTTCCATTACTATTAAATTCATTTATACAATATATATTTATAGACATATTTTTCAATATTCTCTACTATTACCCTTATCTTTTTGCTTGCTTTTAGGAAGAATATAGATACATTTTTTGTCATCTGTATCTTCTCCTTCTTTGTGGGAGGAAATCCTCATAAACATTTCATTGTCCGCACCTGCTAAAATCAAGTGGATCTGGCTTCCACTGATTATAAGTGGAATAACTAACCTCCTGATTGCATCCAGTGCTTCTTTGTAGATTTCTAGGCAGACCTTTCTGCCCGGCTCTCGGAGCTCTTTTTAACGGAAATGGTAAGCGCACTATATATCCCTCTTTATGTATATATGTGTTAAAAACACACATTTTTTCAAATGTTTAAAATAAAACATATTAAATTATTGTACTATATCTGTATTAATGATGAATCTTTATGTCATACACAGACCGCTACATGCATTAAAGGAACAGGAACATTATGCAAGCCCTGATGAAGCACACATAGTGCGAAACTAGTTGGCTAAATCCGCATTAATCTTCCTTAAAATAACCAATTTCCCCCATACCCTGTTTTTCATGTAATTGTGGTTCTGACCATATATATATCTCATTGTATTAATGACTGTATGAAATATGATATTTTATATTTATATTTACATGATTAAATTATTTTTGATACTACTTTAAACCTTGTGTTTTGTGCGCCTACCTTGGATACCAAGAGCAACACATCTCACATCAAAAAATCCCTATATTTGGAGAGGAACTGACCTCCCCTAATATATGCCAACTCCTTTTTATCTTTTATAAATTTCCACATTATAAAACCAGCCCTAATTTTACACATGCTGTGGAAGGGTTTGCTGAAGGTAGTGACTAGAGGTTAGAGCTCTAGTTGTGAAGGTTATTTGTTTAAAAATGCCAGGACCAGCGATGATTTTGACGGCACTTGCTGCCTTACAGGCACAAAGGAGGAGGAGGGCACAGAGGAGGAGGATGAGGGCACAGGCGCGTGTTTATCGTCCACGGCGTGATATTTGGCAAATGCCAGCTTATGAGGTGATTGGCAACTACCGTTTTGATAGGGAGGCCATCCTGGAGATCACCCAACTCCTTCATGAGGATCTAATCGCCCCAACCTTACGTTCCCATGCCCTGACACCTCTTGAAAAAGTGATGGCAACCCTCCATTTTTTAGCGAGTGGCTCATTCCAGCGAGCATCTGGAGGTGTGGCTGGGATGGTGCAGTCAACCATGAGCAAATGTCTCCATCAGGTGGTCCCTGCCATACTGCGGCGCATGAGCAACCAGTTTGTCATGCCCACCCAGGAGGACCAGCGTGTGCAAGCCATGACAGACTTTTATAATATTGCTGGCTTTCCTAAGACCATCGGGGCGATAGACTGCACCCATGTGGCATTACAGCCCCCCCATGATACTGAACACCTGTTCAGAAATAGGAAAGGCTGGCATTCGATAAATGTACAGGTTATCGTAGATGCACATGGCCTCATCTGGCACGTTTGTGCCAAGTTTCCCGGCTCGTGCCATGATAGTTACATCCTAAGGCAGACCAAGATCTACAGAGACTTGGAGATGAACGTTTATGGAGACAGCTGGCTGATTGGTGAGTGACATTGGTGTCAGGTATGCCCCCCCCATGATGCAGACATCACAAGGGGCACATGCATGACTAATATCCTCCTGTCTTTTCCCTTACAGGTGACTCAGGATATGCGTTGGGACCCCACCTGATGACCCCCTTTAGGAACCCCCAAACACCCGGAGAACGGAAATTCAATGAGGTGCACATCCAGACCCGGGCTATAGTAGAGCGGACTTTTGGCCTTCTAAAGTCAAGATTTAGATGCCTTGACAAGACTGGGGGTACACTATTGTATTCCCCAGACTTTGTATGCCAAATTATTGGGGCATGTTGCATCCTGCACAATTTTGCTTTAAGAAGGGGCATGCATGTGGAGATATGTCCTGACCTAACCCCCCACCCAGGCAATCCCCCCCCCCCCAAACCCCTCTACCCGGTCTGCTGAGGGCCAGGCAATAAGGAGACAACTGTCTGAAGGCATCTTTGCCCAGTAAATGGATCCTAATTATCTTTTTGTTTTTGCTTTGCCCAGAACTAATCACAGAGATTATGTGACCTTTAAATCTTTACTTTGCAAAATAAATGCACATTACTTATATGCCAATGAGAATGTATTTTTTTTGTTACAAAACGCACATTAATTATCTCACAATGAGAATGCATGAATGCACGTCACTGTGGTCCCTAGCACAGACACATCACATGCACATCGAATTGGATTAGATCCAAGTACCCCCCCCCTTTGGTACTTGGGAGCAGTAACGCCCCGCCACGGCTCCAATTATGTCACTGTGCATTCATACACCATTCAGGAACCTAGGATGACTTCTCCCTGGTCCTGGGGATCCCTACTCCGCCAAAACTGAGGGTGACACCCTTATGTTTTCAGGAATGCCACCCCCCCACATTCACACATCATTCACACACATAAACCAAATCATAAGTACAGTGTAAAAAAAAAAAAAAGTACCCCTGCAAATTAAGGATGTTGCCGAGTGCTCCTTCTGGGCTGCCCACGGCCACGGCCACGGCCGACTGGGGGATCTTCACGGGGGGGTCTGTGCAGGGGAGGGAGTATTTTCAGGGGTGGGGGACTGTACAGGGGAGGAAACAGCCTCCCCTGGTGTCTGTCCTCCTGCTGGCCTTCCCTCCAAGGCAACGGCTATCCTTGTCAGACAGGAAGTAATGTCAGCCGTATTGTCCTGCACAGCCCGGGTATTGGCCTGCACAGCCTGGGTGAGGGCAGTCACCTCCTGGGCCACACCTGTTGTGGCGTTCCTCAGGTCCCACAAACAGGTGATGACCCCCACGGAGTTGGTGGCCACGTCACCCAGTGACTCCCTCATTGCACCCAGGCTGCGCTCCATCTTGGTCATTGTTTTTTGTATTGCAGACAGACTGCGGGTCTGCCGGACATTGTCCCTCAACAGACTGACCGGCAGACGCACCAACCCCCCCTGTTTTCCGGGGTCGGCCTCCTACTTGCCCCTGAGGCTTGTGGCCTTGGAGGAGGCGTTGGAGTGAGCCATGGGTGCTGCTGCATGTTGGAGGAGGGTTGGAAGGGGCGACCCATGATGGTGGCCTGACTGCTGGGCGCCTGTGGGGTTCCCTCAGGGGATGATTCAAAGGTCATATCTTGGCCCATCATTATTTCCTGCCCAATCAGAATATTGTCATCTTCCTCCCCCTCATCCTCCTCCCACTCAACATCCAAATTAGGGGAGTTGTGGGCACTCCCCTCCCATGGCGAATCCTGCCCTTCTTGGGACTCTGCATGAGCCTGTCTTGGGGGTGGTGCAGCAGCCTGCCCTGATGGACCAGCAACCTCCTGACCTGATGGGCCAGCCACCTCCTGGGCTGATGGGGCTGCCACCTCCTGGGCTGATGGGGCTGCCACCTCCTGGGCTGATGGGGCTGCCACCTCCTGGGCTGATGGGGCTGCCACCTCCTGGGCTGATGGGGCTGCCACCTCCTGGGCTGATGGGGCTGCCACCTCCTGGGCTGATGGGGCTGCCACCTCCTGGGCTGATGGGGCTGCCACCTCCTGGGCTGATGGGGCTGCCACCTCCTGGGCTGATGGGGCTGCCACCTCCTGGGCTGATGGGGCTGCCACCTCCTGGGCTGATGGGGCTGCCACCTCCTGGCCATCTGGGGAGGACACAAAACAATCACAGGTTGTTGGATCCACACACTTGGCACATCTTCCCTTCCCCCACCCACACAAGCTAATCAACAGATAGAAATTTTAAAAAATTACCTGTCCTCATAAGAGGATCATTGTCAAAGCAAGGCAGGCCCACCACCTGCTGTGGGTGGAAACACTGGGCCACTGCCCATTCCTCCTCACTCATCCTGACTGGGCAGGGTCCCCCTCCTCCAGTGCCCCTGGTATGGGCATGCAGCGTTGCCAGCTTGTTCCGGGACACGCTCCTCAAGTCATTAATTTTTTTTTGAACTCCAGCGATGGTCCTGGTCTCCCCCTCCCCGCCGCATTGATCCGATCGGTGATCTTTTGAAGGATCTCCTTCCTCCTGGCCGGGGTGGTGTTGTGGCTCTCAGGGCCATAGTGAAATCGCCCAAATTTTATGACGCCCTGAGCAAGTATATGCTTCTCTGCCAGGGTAAAATTAAGCTTCCTGCGCTTGGGAGCCATGACAGACAACACCCAGCAACAGGGAACTCACCCAAAAATCAAACAACAATACACAATACACAACAAAGAAAATACAAACAAGCAAAAATAAAAAATATACAGACAGCTACTATTAATTCAAAAACAAACAGGCAAAAAAGGAAATCAAAAAATATAAACACACCAAAAAAAAACACTTATCAAAAACAAACAGGCAAACAATCAAAACAAAGAACAAATTATCAAAAACAAACACCAACTATACCCTCCAACTCCACAAACACTTTTCTCACAAACAAATCTTACCAACAAACACTGACAAACGTTCAAAGCAGAAGCAACTTGCTTTAGGAAGGGAACACAGGGAAATACTTTTGCAATTGAAGTCTGTTTGACTGGGGCTATTTAGACACAGGGCGATCTTCAAACTAAGTACGCTTGGCCTTTTACCTATCTCACTGATTGCGCTGACCAAAGTTCTGCACATGCGCAGTGAGGTCCAGATTCGTGCACGCATGCGCAGTACGGCCGGCACTTCATTTGCATGGGGTCACGGCTCATTACAATGAAGCACGCCCACTTCATTCCCACTTGCCATAACCACGCCTTACGCATTGAAACTTAAGTTAAGGATGGCGCAATTTTGTGCGCAAATGCACTGAGAATACGGTACTTACGACACCAACTTAGGGCGCCGTAACTTAAATGACATAAGTTAGATAATCCTAAATTTACACATGTTTTTGAGAATTTGGCCCTTATTTTCTACTGAGCCTAATGGGGTTTTAAAAATGACGCCCATATATGTCTAAAAATAAATGTAGCACCCCCTAGTACAGGGGTCTCCAAACTTTCTAAACAAAGGGCCAGTTTACTGTGCTTCAGACTTTAGGGGGGCTGGACTGTGGTCATTGGGGGTAGAAATTGTCCTTGTGGGAGTAAACATTGCAGGGAGGAACAGTGCCTCATGGTTGGTGTCAATTTGAGGGATAGTGCCCCCATCATTGGCGTCAGTGGGAAACATAGTTGCCCATAAATGGTGTCAGTGGGAGGAATAATTCTCCATCATTTGTTTCAGTGGGAGGAATAGTGCTCCATCATTGGTTTCAGTGGGAGGAATAGTGACCCATCATTGGTGACAGTGGGAGTTATAGTAACCCATCATTGGTGACAGTGGGAAGAATAGTTCCCCATCATTGGTGTTAGTGGGAAGAATAGTGTCCCATTGTTGGTGTCAGTGGGAAGAATAGTGCCCCAGGGGCCAGAAAAGGGCATGCAAAGGGCCACTTTCGGCCCTCGGGCTTCAGTTTGGACACCGCTGCCCTAGTGTGACAAGAGTGCTAATGTTAGAAATTGTTGTGCTAAGCTGGATACACAATATACAATTTTCTTTAGATTGTGTCCTTTAGATTTACCAAAACCATATAATATGTTATCAATCCTAAACAGTTTCGATTTGTGTGCAATTAGACAGGTCCTTGCGCTACAAAGTTGTAGGAAAATTTAAAGGCCCATACACACGGTCAGACTTTTTGCCAACAGACTTCAAAATGAGCAAGTTTTCAAAATAGTCCAACCGTGTGACGCTCCATCGGACAAACTTTTTCGGGTTTCATCGGACAAAAAGTTTGGTCTGCAAACAGACAAACTTTACGTCAACAAGAGTCCAATGGTTGCTTGTGTGTACAGCAAGCAATCGGACTTTTGTACAAAGTACAAACACGTATGCTCAGAAGCAAAGACCAGCCTGAAGCGTTCTGTCTGGAAAAAACAGCCATCTTATTTGAAAGAGCACATTCGTGACGCGGCAAGTTCTGAAATCAAGAAAAGCAGCGCACATTCTCTTCTTCTTTATTTTGAGTAAAAACAAATGTCTTTACTTTGGATTAGTGTATTTTGGTTATATGAATCAAACATATTTCTATATTTTTTTGTGGGTCAAGTTAGCACAACCCCATTGTGCAACATGTCTGCTTGACGAACGGACGTTCAGAAACTAACAAAATTGCACGAAACTGAAAATCGCGAATGCACACAGACGAAACCTCTACTAACACTCAATTAGCAGAAGGAGCCCAAAGGGTGACGCCGGAGAATTGAACTTCCTCTTTTAAACTCTCGAAAGTACGTTAAAATGTCACTACATTCGTGTTTGTTGCCGAAAACGTCAGAGCGTGTGTATGCTATGGGTGTGACCGGACAACTCCCTTCGGACAAAAATCCAAGGGAAAGTTTGTTTGATGTCTGATCGTGTGTACGAGGCTTAAAGGACATTGAACAACACAAGTTGTATAGTTGGAAATATGGTCCAAGATGTGTAGATTCACCCAAAAATAAGGCACCTAATCCCAATTAGATAGATAAAGTTTTTTCCAATGGGAAAGGGAAGGGGATAATTTGCGGTGCGTACTTTAGCAAATTGATAGTGATAAGAAAGCACAATTCTTGTTAGAAAATTACAAAAATGCTTTATTTATAAATACAAAACATACAATACAATAGTTTAAAAGAAAAGTGGACAACCAGTTTGTTGATTTGATTCAGTGGATAACACAGCATCAGTCAGTTGTAAATATGGATGCAACTGGAAAAGGAAATCGCATGGACCCTACATGTTTCGCGGACTTCCGCTTCTTCAGGGGAGGGAGCGATATCCAGTCAAAATATGCAACTGAAAGGTATATATACAAGCATTAACCAGTAAAATATGATACACATTCCAATTGCTCAAATCAGGTACAACATATAATGGTAAAAAATGGTTCCAAAGTTTAAAGACCACACTATCTTACCCACGAGTTGCCCACAACTAGCGACAAACACAGAAAACCACCGAGGTGAAAATGGTCATGTGCATGATCCTGCAAATGAGCAGGAAAAGTTTGAAAATGGTCACAAAAGGACAGTCATATAAGGGTTAACATGTGAGTGAGACAGAGGGAAAAAAAAAAAAAAAACACACACCGTGGCCAAAGCAATAGGGATGGCTAGGGGTTAACATATTATTATCTGTGAGATATATATGTATTTAAGACATAATGACCAAAATATTGGTTAACTTAGTTTAGCAGTAATGACTGTGAGACCATAAAGCATAAATGACTTACATATATAACGGTTTATGGGGTTAAAGACCAGGGACATCAATGAGCAATCCAGCTGCAGTGTTAATTCAAGGAAGGAATCATGTAGATTTCCCAAAATATCTGTTTAAACGATAACAATTGGCTACAAATTACAAAGGTGTCCCTGCCTCCAAACGGGGCAACCATAGAAAAAGATAAAAATAAAATAAATAAATTGTATAAACATTATCAAAACAGAGCCGAGATTATTTAGAAATTGCAAAAAAAATGCAAAAAAATACACATACCTGTATAAGATCTATATAAGGATCGCAGGCAGTGTCACAATAAGCTTAGCGTGTATAAAGCCAGAAGAAATCAGCTGCTTGATCCAGGAGGGGAACTAAAGAGCATACATAGTTGCAATTAGATGGAGTGAAATCTAGCAGTGTAGTTGTAGAGAGATAGCACAAAAGGAGTTTAACATACCTGCAAAGCATTAAGGACAAGAGTGCTCACTGAACATATGACCCTGCGGCATTCTGCACTGAGTGTGCAGCAAAATGCCGTTTAAATAGGCTGTCCTAACCCGATGTGTGACGTGTAAGCATCACATGATATCGGGTGGGCCAATCACAGCTGAAACAAGTCCCAAAGCAAAGCGTGCAATACACCTGCAGCGTGAGGAAGCTTGATGGGATGACAGGTGGAATGGATCAAGCAGAGAGCTCACTATGTCAAAACGGTGGGGAGAAAATTTAACCCCATCAGTGGACAAGTGGGCTAAAGAAAGTATGTGTGACAATGCACACAGCAAACAAGGCAAGCTGATCACAGATGGACAGGGGCTGTGTTGTCAGTATTACCGACAAAAAAGGAAGACTGCTAACGACATTGCATAGGGGAAAATCAGCTGTGGTAAGGGGAGTGAGTGTGGAGGCTAACACTAAACTCCCCGAGCGCCCTTGTGGCCAATAAACAAACTGCACAATTGGCCATACCAAGGAGGAAACTGCGACACATCGCCAAATGTGCCCAAAACAGTGGAAAGAAAGTTGAAGCCCAGCCCGATATCCACTATCAGGTTGAGGGCCTCAAAATATTGGATGTGGCCAGAAAACTGTGGAACCATTAAATTAGTACATATGATTGAAGTAGTTTGTGTAGATGTTATAGATATTATATATGTAAAAAACATATGACTATAGAGCTGATTTTTGGTTGAAAATAAAAACAAATAGTTCATATAGTATGGTTACAGTGTACCTACTATAAATTCATAATTCAACAATATAATTCAACAATGTTAAAGGAACAGGATGTTATCCTGTATCCTAAGAAATGCCCCAGTTAATTATGCATTGAAAAGAGGGAAAGAGTCGATTGGACAAAAAATAATAATAATAATTATATAAAATAAGGAGAAAAAAAAAAAAAAAAAAGGAAATGGGGAAATTCATAAAGAAGGAGAGAGGGGGTGAAGAAAAGGGGTATGCATACATATTGATCCAATGAATGGAAACAAAAACCCCCGACCAAAGTTGGTAAGGGGGGGGGCGACAAAAAACAAGAGCATATAAGGACCAATATGTTTACAGGAAGGATTTAAAGCTCAAATTCTCATTCAAGCCAGGGTATCGTGTAGCTTGGAGACTATAAATCCATCGAGCTTCTGATTGTAATAGCGCTGAATCCACACTGCCACCCCTAAGATCGGGGGGGGATGTGATCCAGAGCCATAAAGGTAAACACCTTTGAATCAAAGTTGTGAGAGGTGGCGATATGTGAACCAATAGCAGTAACTATTTTCTTTCTAAAGATGGGTTTAATGTGGTCACCAATTCTTATGCAGAAACATCTTTTGGTCTTTCCCACATAGAAACAACCACATATACATTGGGCAAGATAAATCACTCCCAATGTTTGACATGTCACTAATGTTTTGGTGGTATGCCATTGACCATTAGGCAGTTAAAATTTTGTATAGTTAGCTACATAGGGACACATATCACAAACACCACAGGGTGCAGTGCCTCCTCTGCGGGAGATCTCTTTTGAAATGTCAGGAGTCGGAAAAAAATGACTTCGAACAAGCCGGTCCCTGAGTGAGGGAGCCCTGCGATAAGTGACTTCTGGGTAGTTCTGCACAAATTTGCTTATATTAGGGTCAGCGCAGAGTAAGGGCCAAAATTGTTTGAGAATATTTTTTATATCTCTGTGCTGGCTGGAATAGCGGGTGATAATGCGCACAGTGTCCGGTTTTTGGTTGTTATACTTATTTTTTTGGGGTCCTTTAGAGAAAATGAGAGAACTCCTTTGTTGTGGTTTAACTCTATTGTAAGCTCTTTTAAGGCATCTATGGCTATACCCTCGTTGCTTCAATCTGTGATACAGATTGGTTGAATGGATCCGAAAATCCTCATCCCTACTGCAGTTACGTCTTATACGTAAATACTGGCTGTAGGGGATGCTATTCACCAGTGATTCAGGGTGAGCGCTTCCTGCGTGCAGGATCGTGTTTCCTGCAGTGGGTTTCCTATAGAGGGAAGAAAAGATCATGCCCTGTTCATCAATGGACACCGTCAGATCGAGAAAATGAATCTCCGTGCTGCTGTGGTCCATAGTGAACCTAAGGTTAAATTCGTTGTCAGATATCGCGGTGACAAAATCTCGCAATTCTGATTCTGTTCCTGTCCAGAAAAGGAGAACGTCATCGATATATCGATACCAAGAGACGACCTTGTCCAGAAATGGGGCAAGGTCGTCTCTTGAAAAGAGGCTTCTTTCCCACCCCCCCAGGTACAGGTTGGCATACGATGGGGCACATTTAGTCCCCATCGCAACCCCCTGTACCTGGAGGTAGTGGGAAGAACCAAAGACAAAAACATTATGTTTTAAAATATAGCCCAACAACTCCAAGATAAAGGTATTATATCTGGAAGTTAGTGGACCTCTTTCAGCTATGAAGCTGTTTACAACTTCCAGACCTTTCTGGTGCGGTATAGAGTTGTAAAGACTCTCAATATCCAAGGCCACCAGAATGGTGCCCCTGGGAAGAGTAATGCCCTCTAGGGTTCTTAACAGATCAATAGTGTCTTTGATGTAAGAACTTAACGATACGACATGTGGGGAGAGGTAGCAATCAACAAGGGAACTAGCATTTTCAGTGAGACCAGCACAACCCGAAATTATGGGTCGGCCCGGTGGATCAATGAGCGATTTATGGGTTTTGGGTAGAGCATAAAATGTTGGAACTCTAGGGTCTTTTGTGTTTAGGAACTTCCAAGTGTCTTTATCTATAGTTCCCTGAAATAGGGCTCTAGAGATAATAGTTCGAAATTTATTACTAAAGTTTTCTAGTACCGTCCTTGAATTTGGTCGGTACCAGTCTGCATTTGCCAAAATTTTGGTACACATACGTTCGTATTGTTCAGTGTTCATAATCACCAGGTTTCCCCCTTTGTCTGCTGGCTTAATAATAATACTTTTGTTATTTTGTAGAGAATTAATCGCCTCAATTTGAGTAGGGGTGAGATTTGATATGTTAGAACACTGAAGTTTACGAGTTTCGATCTTGTGAGTTACCTGTTGTACAAAAGCCCAAATATTTGGATTGGTGTTTAGAGGAGGAAAATTCCTAGATTTGGGTTTGAATGACTGAATTGGAGGGAAGGTAACACCTCCGATGGATAAGGTGGGGGGTTTGTCTAGTAACATTTCATCATCAGAGGTGTGACCCTCCTCCCATAGTTCCTGTAATTGCATTAGGGCTTGCTGTTCAGCAATTCTTTCCATGGGAATAGATACAGATAGATCTATCGAGTGTGTGGGTTTATCAAATAATACTTTGTACATGAGTCTGCGAGCAAAGAGGTGTACATCTTTAATGAAGTCAAATTTGTCTAGTTTAGAGTCAGGACAAAAAGTAAGTCCTAATTTTAGGACCTGAAGTTCATCTTCAGTCAAGATAGCTGAGGACAGATTAATGATGGATAGGGCCGAGCCATCATCATAGTTGTCTAGGGAATCACTGATGCCTGATTAATTGGTCAGGCCTGTTCCTTCACTAAAAAAATCGGTGCAATTTTAGGTTCCACTGGCAAAGAAATGCCTGACGGTGAAATAATAACTTCATTTTGGCTTACCTTGTTAACCATTTCTAGTTGCATCGGGGCTGCCATAGTGGACTTAGACAGTGCGTTTGACACGATCGCCTGTGATGAAGAGATTATAGGACCCCGAAGTGCGTTCGATGACATAGGAAAGAGAGGTGGAGGTTGAGAGTTAATAGGTTTACCATATGATTGGGGTGCCCGACGAGGTAAGGGGGTACCTATTTGATGTCCCAAAGATTCGGTTGATGCCGCATCGGAGTTACCCTTGCGTTTTTTTGGTATCCGATCTCTCGATATATCTCTGTAAATAGTAGATTGACTGGAAAGAGAAGATGCAGAAGATAAATTGGATGTGTCCTCATTAGGTTTTTGTTTGTTATTTTTCTTGAAGCTAGGAGGTTTAGGAAATTTGTTGTTATTAGGTGTGGTCCATTTATATGCAAAGCTATTGGAGTATGCACTGCTGTCTCGTAAAAATGTATTCTCCTTCACTCGGATAATTTCCATAGTGTAGGATTCTATGTGTTGTTTTAATAATCCTTCTTTGGTTGTAAATCTAGTACTTGAGGTCAGAGCCTCAAATTCATCATACCATTTCTGTATGCTCTCATCAAGAGCTGCAAGTTCTTGTTCATACTCAATGCATAGAAGGTTCATCATGCCAAAAGAGCAACTCTGAAGATTACTCTCCCATGATGTTTTTAAAGAATCTCCAATTTTTCTAAGGTTTGGGAAAATTTGTATGCGTAGTCCCCACGGGACCAGCTTATTTTCCTCATATTTTACAAAATATTTTTTATGCCAGAAAATCCTTACTTTTCTCTCTAGTAGGCGCTGCAATCTAAAAAAAGCTGAATCTAGATCTTTATCTGAAATGCTACTCAAATTGGTAGTCCTCTGTACCTTGTTCATGAGACCCTCCCAGGCCTCACCACTGAAGGCGGCCATGTTTGGGTATGCTTGTCGATCCCTAGATCTGAAAATATATAGTCATACAAGAAAACCAAGAAATACTAACGGGGGAAGGGAGAAGAGAAAATCTGTAAAAATAGGGTCAATGCACGAAAAAATGGGACATAGAACAGAATATAATAATAGGGTTCATTAAAGAAACCCACATAAACTTTGAAGAGGCCTACAAAAATATTAGAGGCATCTTTCTCATCACGACCAACTTAAATACAATGTTAAGGAATTTAATATTTTGTGAATTCTAACAATCTGGACCTGAGCAGAGAAGGTGTATTGAAACACCAAGAAATTGAAAATTGGAAATATGGTCCAAGATGTGTAGATTCACCCAAAAATAAGGCACCTAATCCCAATTAGATAGATAAAGTTTTTTCCAATGGGAAAGGGAAGGGGATAATTTGCGGTGCGTACTTTAGCAAATTGATAGTGATGAGAAAGCACAATTCTTGTTAGAAAATTACAAAAATGCTTTATTTATAAATACAAAACATACAATACAATAGTTTAAAAGAAAAGTGGACAACCAGTTTGTTGATTTGATTCAGTGGATAACACAGCATCAGTCAGTTGTAAATATGGATGCAACCCTTATATGACTGTCCTTTTGTGACCATTTTCAAACTTTTCCTGCTCATTTGCAGGATCATGCACATGACCATTTTCACCTCGGCGGTTTTCTGTGTTTGTCGCTAGTTGTGGGCAACTCGTGGGTAAGATAGTGTGGTCTTTAAACTTTGGAACCATTTTTTACCATTATATGTTGTACCTGATTTGAGCAATTGGAATGTGTATCATATTTTACTGGTTAACCACTAGCCGACCGCGCACCGTCATTATACGGCGGCAGGTCGGCTCTCCTGGGCGAGAGCCTGTAGCTATACGTCCTATCGTATAGCCGCCACTAGGGGGCGCGTGCGCGCCGCCCGCTCGCCCCCGACTCCCGTGCGTGTGCCCGGCGGGCGCGATCGCCGCCGGGCACACGCGATCGCTCGTTACAGAGCGGGGACCGGGAGCTGTGTGTGTAAACACACAGCTCTCGGTCCTGTCAGCGGGGGAAATGCTGGTTTTCTGTTCATACAATGTATGAACAGAAGATCAGTGTTTCCCCTAGTGAGGCCACCCCCCCCCCACAGTAAGAACACACAAGGGACATACTTAACCCCTTCCCCGCCCCCTAGTGTTAACCCCTTCACTGCCAGTGGCATTTTTATAGTAATCTAATGCATTTTTATAGCACTGATCGCTATAAAAATGCCAATGGCCCCAAAAATTTGTCAAAAGTGTCCGAAGTGTCCGCCATAATGTCGCAGTAACGAAAAAAAATCGCTGATCACCGCCATTACTAGTAAAAAAAATATATTAATAAAAATGCCATAAAAATACCCCCTATTTTGTAAACGCTATAACTTTTGCGCAAACCAATCAATAAACGCTTATTGCGATTTTTTTTACGAAAAATATGTAGAAGAATACGTATCGGCCTAAACTAAGGAAAAAAAATTTTTTTTTATATATTTTTGGGGGATATTTATTACAGCAAAATGTAAAAAATATTATTTTTTTTCAAAATTGTCGCTCTATTTTTGTTTATGGCGCAAAAAATAAAAACCGCAGAGGTGATCAAATACCACCAAAAGAAAGCTCTATTTGTGGGAAAAAAAGGACGCCAATTTTGTTTGGGAGCCACGTCGCACGACCGCGCAATTGTCAGTTAAAGCGTCGCAGTCCCGAATCGCAAAAAGTGCTCTGGTCTTTGACCAGCAATATGGTCCGGGGGGTAAGTGGTTAATGCTTGTATATATACCTTTCAGTTGCATATTTTGACTGGATATCGCTCCCTCCCCTGAAGAAGCGGAAGTCCGCGAAACATGTAGGGTCCATGCGATTTCCTTTTCCAGTTGCATCCATATTTACAACTGACTGATGCTGTGTTATCCACTGAATCAAATCAACAAACTGGTTGTCCACTTTTCTTTTAAACTATTGTATTGTATGTTTTGTATTTATAAATAAAGCATTTTTGTAATTTTCTAACAAGAATTGTGCTTTCTCATCACTATCAATTTGCTAAAGTACGCACCGCAAATTATCCCCTTCCCTTTCCCATTGGAAAAAACTTTACCCACAAGTTGTATAGTGTTTATCCAGCTTTAGTGTAGGTACATTCTGGCTGGCAGCCAAGCCAGGATTGAGTGACTCAGGAAGGGCTGGCATGATGCAGCAGCATCTTTGGTGACTCCACCTGCTTGCTGGAAATTTGGAGAAGGTTCCAGAAGAAGTTGGGAGGGGTCTAGGAGGAACTGTCTGGAGTATTCTGAGGGCCCTGACCAATTCCCAACAGATGGATCAGCATGGGGCATGCCACCCAAATTCTCAGGGTCAGCCCAGCTGGGGAGGGTGGAGTTTGGGTAAAACATGGAGACCTGTCGGAGGCCTTTGAAAGTAGTCCCCAGTCTGGGGGGGGGGGGGGTGAACTCAGGCCTGGGCTTGGGTGTGGAAGGGACCCCTTCTTATGACACACAGGGGGATCCTGACTAGGAGGCACAGTAGCAAGGAGGAGGACAGCAGGAGAACACTGCTGGGCAAATATCCAGGGAAGAAGATAGCCAAGACGACTGGTGAGTATTACAGTCAGAGGATGCAGAGCCAGTCTCAGAGGACTGTGGAGAAGTAGCCAGGAGGGCTAATGAAAGGCTAATGAAAGGCTGGCCATGCCTGAAGAGGTGGTACTGGGATCAGAGGCCACAGGAATAGGACATCTAAACACTAAAGACCTCTTTTTCTTCTACACTACCAATGGAACCCAACGGTGCAGGCGCACTTTTGAAACGGCGATCGTGCCGTTTCTAAAGGAAGGTCATGCCATGACTGCTGGCTCCCGCGAGCATGTGATGCATAGTACCCCCTTATGCTCTACCTTCATAGGGAAATAAAGAGGAAGTAAAACCTATCAGAGTTTACTTCCTCTTTAAGCTACAACATAATAAATGGTTACGTGTGGGTTTATTGCCACTTTTAGTTACCACTAGAGAGATCATTAGCAGGGGGAAGGAGATCTTTATTCCTCTTCAGGGGTCTCCAAACTTTTTAAACAAAGGGCCTGTTTACTTTAGGCGGGCCAGACTGTAGCCAGTGGGATAAGGACATGCCCCATTGTCAGTGGGATTTAACAATGTCCCATCATTGGTTTTAGTTGAAGTAATAGTTCCCCTATTGTTCGTATTAGTGGAAGGAATAGCACATCATTGGTGTCTGTGGGAGGAATAGTACTCCACCAATGGTGTCAGTGGGAGGAATGGTGCCCCATCATCAGTGTCAATTGTGGATTGAATAGTGCCCAAAGGGCCAGATAGAGGCGAGCGAAGGGCCACATCCGGTCCCAGTTTGGAGATCACTGCTCTATATTGATCTTTATATAGAGGGGAGACATTTGACAGGTGAGGATACATGCAGGAGGCATCTATATCCTTATAGATCAGCACTATGGCAGTAGTTTAGAAAGGATGAGAGTGGGTTTACATCCACTTTAAAGCGGAGCTCCACCCTAAAGTGGAACTTCCACTCATCAGAACCCTTCCCCCCTCCGGTGTCACATTTGACACCTTTCAGGAGAGAGGGGGGTGCAGAAACCTGTCTAAGACAGGTATTTGCACCCACTTCCGGGAGTCCTCTCTGTGGGCATTCTGCAGATAGTGCGTCACTTCCCGCCCCTGCCCGTTGTGTTCTGGTAAACACGCGGCTCCCAGAACACAACGGGGACCAGTGAGGACGGCGCTGCGTGGCTCTCGCATGCGCCGTAGGGAATCAGGCAGTGAAGCCTGAATGCTTCACTTCCTGATTCCCTCACCGAGGATGGCGGTGGGGGCAGCAGATAGACGAGCGATCGCTCGTCTTCTGCTGCAGACGTCGCTGGATTCCAGGACAGGCAAGTGTCCATATATTATAAGTCAGCGTCTGCAGTATTTGTAGCTGCTGGCTTTTAATATTTTTTTAAAGGCGGAGCTCCGCTTTAAGGCAGGTCACGGCTCCACATTCAAGTGACACATCAATGCTCACAGGGATCACACAACAAATTGCGGAGGAGCACAGATCTGACTATATACTGTATATATATATGTATGTATAAGAATGGGTCCTGGACACATCAGTGTCTGCTAATGCTATGTATTAGGGAACATTTGAGAGAGTCAGATTACAATAAGTAAAGAGTTAAGGGTAAGAAGCATATTATCCATAGCTGTAGGGCATAGGATGTTCAAAAGTAAAAGGAGGAAGGAATAACTAATACATCCTCATTCAGAACAAGTCTCTCACCTAATGCGGCATTCCCTGTGTCTTATCAGTCATGGACGGTTCCTGGCCATGCAGCAAATGTCTGCTAATCTGACCAGGTATATATACCTCCATGAGCGGGGATGGGCCGTGTAAACAGCCAATCACAGCCTAAAGGGTCTGCTCCATTGATGGATCCCACATTTTCCGCGGAAAATCCGACAACAATTGTCCGATGGAGCGTACATTTTCCAACAACAGCCTGTCATCACACAATTCTCGTTGGATAACCCGGTCGTATGTATGACGCTTTAGAGCGAGATTCTTCCCAATGACCACAAACGTAAGAAGCATTTGACCATCACACCAATTTACCCTGAGGCCGGGTTCACACCTATGCAAATTGGTTTCAGCTTAAACCGCATCCAATTCGCATAACATTATAAAATACATTTGATTTCAATGAAGCTGGTTCACATATGTGCGATGCCCAATGAACGTGTGCGTTTTCTAGGCGGTGTGGCTCAGGTGCGAATTCAGGCTTATTATCTTCTATGGGCACGCATCTATTTTGCACATGTGTTCCGTTCTGAACAGGGATCATGAGCGGGAACTCCACGCCAAATTTTAAATAAAAAAACGGCATGGGTTCCCCTCCATGAGCACACCAGGCCCTTAGGTCTGGTATGGATTTTAACGGGAACCCCAACACTGAAAAAACGGCGTGGGGGTCCCCCCAAAATGCATTCCAGACCCTTATTCGAGCACGGTCAGGAAAGGGGGTGGGGACGAGCGAGCCCCCCCTCCTGAACCGTACCAGGGCACATGCACTCAACATGGGGGGGGTGGGTGCTTTGGGGCAGGGGGTGCCCTGCGGCCCCCCCACCCCAAAGCACCCTGTCCCCATGTTGATGAGGACAAGGCCTCTTTCCGACAACCCTGGCCGTTGGTTGTCGGGGTCTGCGGGCGTGGGGCTTAGCGGAATCCAGGAGCCCCCTTTAATATGTGAATCATTGTACCCCTACCCATTCACCTGGTGGAAGAACAATGTAAAAAAAAAATCACTACACAGGTTTTTAAAGTAATTTATTAGGCATCTCCAGGGGTCTTCTTCTGACTTCGGGGGTCTCTCCCGACTCTCCGGCCTCTTCTCCAGCTCTCCGGTGCCTTCTCCGCGCTCTCCAGTTCTCCTCCTGCTCTCCAGTGCTTTCTTCCTTCTGCCCGGCACCACCGCTATTTTCTTCCAGCTCTTTTACTAGTGGGGGCCCGGACTTTCTTGTCGCCTTCTTCCCTCTTCTCTTCTTGAGATGTTGACTCGACGCTCTGTCCCTTTGTAATGCCGGTTGCACGGTGTGCAATGACTTTTATAGGCATTATGGCGTCACAGTCCCGAGGCATGTCCGTTGTTGTGAAAAAGTTTGTGAAAAGCTAAGTTAGAGAGAGACTTCAGTCTTAGGTTCCAATGTCATTTGTTAACCATTAGGTGGAGGAATAAGCTAGCTGGAATGCCCACAGAGAAGATATTGAATCTGGTGCAGCTGTGCGTGGTAGCCAATCAGTTTCTAACTTCAGCTTGTTCAATTAATCTTTGACAATACAACCTGAAATCTGATTGCTTTCTATGCAGAGCTGCACTAGATTTTGCACTCTCCAGTTTTAGTAAATCAACCCCATCGTCTAAAGCAGTGCAAAGGAAAAGCTAAAGTGAAAACTGCAGTGACTCATAGCAGTCAATCAGCTTTTATATTTAGGTCATTGATAAATTCTTAAGCCTCATACACATGATCGGATTTTCATCGAACCAAGCATAGGACTTTTGTCTAGGCCAACATCATCCCTTTAATCCAGGACACACATTAAATACATTCTGATTAAGGTGGTAATTAAACTCACTTGGTGCCTTATCTGCATTAAATCAGCCTCAGAACCTGTGTAATTAATATGTGTCCTGGATAAAAGGGATAATGTGACAACCTTACTTTTGTCTGAAGGGTGTTGGCCAGGAACTTGTCCTGCATACAAACAGCAAAGAATTGTCCAACAAACACAAAACTATGTGGTTTTTCATCTCTTTAGCACCACACTTTGGGCAACTTCTGCTAATGTTGTGTTATGGTTAGCATTGCTTCTGAGCATGCGTGTTTGTACTTTGGAGTTTTGTCCGACGGACTTCTGTACACACGATCGGAAAATCTGACAACGCACAATTGAATATCCGACAACAATTGTCCGATGGAGTGTACAAATGGTCGGATTTTCAGACAACAGCCTGTCATCACACAATTCCCGTCGGATAATCCTATTGTGTGTATGAGGTTTTACTGGCTGCTGTTTTTGCTGATTTACACTTGCACTTGGTTTTTGCTGTGGGTCTTCAATATAGGTCCACAGATCAAGAAACATACCTGACAACGCAGTGCACCGCAATTGTGATGGAGCTAAATAAAATGTCTATGTTATCTTTCTCTTTTAACCACTCAAATATTACTTTCCTTTCTTTTATTCTTTTTATTATATGGGGCTGTATGCAGAATGTTTTACCTGAAATAACGACTACAGAGGCAGAAGGTGGGTTAAACTTGGCCGCAGGCCTTTATTACTGGTATTATTTATTTAAATTAACCATCTTTATTGAACAATCACCAATTCAATATACACCATATAACACATCACTTATTCACTTAACCACCATCATTCATCAACCCAGTCACTACGACTCAGGTTGGAACACTTTATTCTTAACCAACACCTCTTGTTCAGTACAAACCAAGAGAGAGAACCAGTAATAATTAGGCCGCGACGAGGGAGGGGGGGAGGCAGTTCACAGGTAGGGATCACCTTGCGTTCTGGCTGCTGCAGCCTGTTGCCCTGGCTTAAATCACTTTTTCCCCTTCCAGAATGTTCCCTTGGGACATGTGACCCACTCCTAACGAGCCCATTGGGCCGTGGCTAATCCACCTGGGATTTACCTTACAGGTGTGCATGGGAGGGGCCACCCTCCCCGCCCACCAAGGCACAAATTAACTATTAACCCCAGGTGAGGGGGGAAGAGGGAGACAAGCTTTCTCTGCAACATCCCCATGTGCTCAGGGAGCTTAAGGCAGCTCCCCTCACATCCATGGGGCTGTATGCAGAATGTTTTACCTGAAATAACGCCTACAGAGGCAGAAGGTGGGTTAAACTTGGCCGCAGGCCTTTATTACTGGTATTATTTATTTAAATTAACCATCTTTATTGAACAATCACCAATTCAATATACACCATATAACACATCACTTATTCACTTAACCACCATCATTCATCAACCCAGTCACTACGACTCGGGTTGGAACACTTTATTCTTAACCAACCCCACTAGCCGGGATTGTTTCCAACTGGCCACCTAAACAAGACCTGGACCTGGTGCAGTCGTCTGGGAGCACACCACCGGTATTTGCTGTGCCTGCAGGGATGACTGGGTGTTAGAACCCTGGCCGCCTCCCCTGGCTCCAGCTGTTCTCTACGGCCTGGTAACGCTGCTGCCCGAGACCGGCCAGCAGCCTGGGGTCCCTTGGGCTGCTATCTGCTGCTTGCGACGCTTGTCCTGGGACCTGTGGAAGAAAGGAAAAAGAGGGTGCCGGCTGTCCGCCAGGGGGGGCACCCGACCCCCTGCCGCGTCCCGCACGCTGTCCTCCGCTCTTCCCATTCCTCTGTGTCCCCCTTCCAGATGGTGGCATGCTGCCTGCGGGCGCAGGGGAGAGACGATTCGACCTTTTCCGCTTGGTCGGAAGAGGCTCCGGGACATCCAGCAGTGATGGGAAGGTAAAGTCCGCCTCCTCTTCCATGCCGCCAATAGGAACGTATATTGTTGGAGTGGCAGTTCCCCGGTCCAACGCCCATGCAGACGCCGCCAATGGCTCCAATAGGCTGGGAGCAATGAATGGGGAGGAGGGGTTGTGCTGAGGTGACGCCAGGGGAGACGCTGCGATAGCCTCAGGGGAAGAAGCTGCGGCCGCAGACCCGGACTGCTCAGCTGAGAAAGAGCCCAGCAGATACCGACGCTCCGTACCTGGGGATAAAGAGAGTCACTGCTGCATCCATGCCATCCTCAGCCCCAGCTCTCTCCAGAATACGGCGGACCAGGCTCTTCATGGCAATTCTAGGAAACAGGAATCACCTTGCGTTCTGGCTGCTGCAGCCTGTTGCCCTGGCTTAAATCACTTTTTCCCCTTCCAGAATGTTCCCTTGGGACATGTGACCCACTCCTAACTAGCCCATTGGGCCCTGGCTAATCCACCTGGGATTTACCTTACAGGTGTGCAGGGGAGGGGCCACTCTCCCCGCCCACCAAGGCACAAATTAACTATTAACTATTAACCCCAGGTGAGGGGGGAAGAGGGAGACAAGCTTTCTCTGCAACATCCCCATGTGCTCAGGGAGCTTAAGGCAGCTCCCCTCACATCCATGGGGCTGTATGGGCCCCTCACATCCATTCTTGTCTTTCATGTTGCGATGTGTGTCCATATATATATATATATATATATATATATATATATATATATATATATATATATATATATGTATATATGTGTGTGTATATAAATATGTATATGTGTATTTCAGTATTCACGTGAGAAACATTAGTATTATTTTCCTTGAATGAAAGTTATAACAGAGTTAATTATCCCAGAGTGTAAACGAGAAACATACTGTATGTCTTTCTACTCCACTCCGTACCCCCTCCTTTTCATCCCCTCCTACTGAGCAAAGGAATATGTCGACTGAATGCTTGCCTCGTGGCCAGGAACAGATGTAACAAGAGAAGACCATATGTGGATGAGCCAATCAGATGCACCCATATGTGATGACGTTTGCTTATGTTACCGGTCCCAAAATATAGATTAAGGGAACCGATGATTGTAGACGTACTGATGTGATGTGATCATCTCGGCGGGTACTGCAACAATACACGAACAGGAAGATATGTGACCATTCACCTTTATGATGTGAAATGTGTTTCACTTTTACATAACAATACATACAGTTTTTTTATAGTTACATGTTCATAATTGCCAACATAACAACAGTACAGATTGGACTGAAACACTCCAAAACATAGCTGCAACAATGAATACCATTATATTTTAATACACATAAATTTTCCTTTTATTCCGTGTTATAGACACTTATCTTTATCTCTATGGTACACTCCAGCTTTGCCATAATGAGAGTTGCACTGCATTGCTTATAAATATATACATTCTGAAGCAATTCTCTCTTTTGACCACTAGATGGCGCACCTTGCATAAATGTATGAGCAGTGTATAACCTTTCCATGTGGCTATTAATCATCTCATGTAGTTTTAACATGTGCTTCTAATATATGTAACTTTGCATAAATCAGGTTGAAATATACCCATATATAACAGTCTAGTGCTCGCAATAAACAGTTGCTCCGACCAGTAAAGTAGTTTTAGGGTTTTGGAGCCAATTTCACTGCTCTCAACACATGCTGCTCTGAAAGTCTAATTAAAACAAAACTATTGCACAAAATCTACTAAAACTTTCTCCTGCATCTGCTCTAGATGTTTAGGAATCTTTCTAGTACAGTTTAGTAAGAATGAGAATAGTTTAAAGTACATACCTGCAAGAATACACGAACAGGAAGATATATGACCATGCTCTTTTTATGACTAAAATGTGTTTCACTTAGTCACATGATGCCTGTGGCCCTATATAGACTCTGTTCGGGTACCCTCTCTGCCATCTACTGGTTGTTTTATAGAATAGCAGGATAGCAAAAAATAACAATAAAAATAAATGAATGTAGGCTATGGGGTGCCTGTTTTGTCTTTCATGTGATACCCCAGCCCGTCACACTTATGTCACTTAGTTTATATAAGGGGCTGTGACCCTGAATAAAGGCCTGTTGGAGTTGATGATGGAGACTGAAGCAGTGTAATTAATTTTGCATGCATGCTCACATCATGATTTTGGCTCAGCGGCAGAATAGAACATGTATCCTGGATTTGGACCAGGGATAAATCTATTAAACAATGTTTGTGTTTTCACATCTGTGTATTACTGGATGTTGAAGGGTCAGTTGTGTTGTTTACTCCATTACTTGCCCATTTGAAAATAATCAAGATTTGCCCGATATTACATGAACTGTACACGTAGGCCCCGTACACACGACCGAACATGTCTGCTGAAACTGGTCCGCGGACCAGATTCAGCAGACATGTTCGGTCGTCTGTACAGCCGAGTGGACAGGATTCCAGCGTACATTTGCCCGCCAGACCGTTTTCGAGCGGGCAAATGTTTCTAAACTTGCTTAGAAACATGCCCGCTGGAATCCTGCCCGTCGGACATGTTCGGTCATCTGACTTACCGTACATGTCCGAGCGGCCGCCATCCCTCGCATGTGTCGAATGATTTTGACGCATGCGTGGAAGCATTGAACTTCCAGGGCCACGCACGTCGCCGCGTCATCGTCGTGGCGACGGCGCAGCCTCGTCACCGTGTATCGTGTACGCGCGGATTTCTGTATGATGGTGTGTACAGCCATCATACAGAAATCTCCGGGCGGGCATGTACGCTGAAAATGGTCCGGCGGACCATTTTCATCGTACATGTTTGCCCGTGTGTACGAGGCCTTAGTGTTATAAATGTGCACCAATATGTGCATGGATGGTAATGAAAATGAAACAGTGTGAATAGGTGTTACATTAAGTACATGCAAAAATGTACAGTATGTATTTAATACATATTTTTCTGCATTTTTCTTGAAGAAGAAAAAATCTGAAAGGTTATATTTTACTATATGAATGTAGTTACTCTATTATGAGCTCTCTATGCATTTTCTTTTGTTACTGTGCTGTTAATAAAGTCACTGGCTTCCTCTTATTTGCCCTTACTATTTGTTAGTGTGTGTCTATCAGTAGGCCTATGCCCCTGCCTTCTCCTCCCCTGACCTTGGTGTGAGCAATTTATGGGGGTTCATAGTCACTTTACCCCCAAAAAAGGAGAAATGGTTCTATGTCTGACCTCTTTGTAATACGGTGCATAACCCAAATGGTGGGGGGTGTCCCCTAAAGCTAATAGAACCAAAACAAGACAAGAGAATAGGGATCTGACACCAACACCAACACCAGCATTCCATTACAAACCCATTGGCATCCATATGAACACGGCCCCCTTTGTAGATATTATAGCCATAACTCCCTTGTGTATGTGGGAATTTGTGCACATTCAGTTCAATTCAGTTAGCATTCCAGTTCATCCCAAAGATACCTAGTATAGTTCAGGGGAGGACCCTGTGCAGGCCACCCAAGGCCCACACAACAAAATAGTAAATTCACATCTTTATCAACCTGGCTTTCTGCACGGGGTCATAGTCATGCTGGAAGAGTAAAGATCTGTTGCCACAAGATTGAAAACTTTCACTTGTCTGAAATAACTTAGGCTGCATTCACACCTAGGCGTATTGTCGCCTTTAGCGCGATGCTATTGCAGCCTGCAATACGCTGGAGGGGTGATTTTACATTGTCGGCTATGGAGATGTTTCACATCTCCACGCCGAACAACGAAACGCCTGAAGCTCAAAACAAGTCCCGGACCTTTTTTTCAGGCGGCTTTCGGTGTTCGGCCATAGTCGACAATGTTGATCACCCCTCCTGTGTATGTTACCGCGGCGTATTTTACCGCGTTTTGTCGCGGCAAATCGCGGGACAAAACGCTGCAATTTGTCGCGGCAAATCGCGGTAAAATACGCCGCGTTCAGGTGTGAATGCAGCCTTAGGTGTTCCTTCCTCCTGTCTTGAATTTTCCCGAACAAAAGCATGCTTCAGCAGTAAGATCCCACCTCCAGCACACACATTGTTTCCCCCCTGTAATCCTCTTCAAACACAAATAGTCTAGTATCTTCAGAAAGGGTCCTGAGCTATGGCACAGCTACTGTTGTTTTTTGATGCTAGGCATACATGATATCTCTCAGATACTTTCCAAAGATGAGGCATCAAGATACAAATTTGACTATTAACTGCTTGCCGACCGCCGCATGAGTTTTTATGTCGACAGAATGGCACGACTGCGCAAATGGGCATACATATACTTCCCCTTTAATTTGCCGCTGTGTGGTCACGCATGCACCACCGGCAGCGCGCTCGCGACCCTGATGTGAGCTCCGTAGCCGTGACTGCGGGACCCGTGGACTCGATGTCCGCTGGTGTTACGCGATCGGATCACAAAGCTGAAGAACGGGGAGATGTCAGTGTAAACTCAACATCTCCCCGTTCTTCCTAATGAAATGTCAATGATCGTCTGTTCCCTCTCTCCGGGAACAGCGATCAGTGACGTGTCACTCGTAGCCACGCCCCCTAACAGTTAAAATCCCTAGGATGCACTTAACCCCTTCAGTGCCCCCTACAGGTTAACCCCTTCACTGCCAGTGTCATTTTTACAGTAATCAGTGCATTTTTACTATTGGTGTAAAATGTGTCCCCATAATGTAGCAGTCGCCATAAAAACCGCTGATCACCGCCATTACTAGTAAGGCCCCTTTCAGACGGACGGATAGAATGGTGCTTTTAGCTGCGGATTTTCTATTTTTCTACCGCAGCTAAAAGCACACAATGTTTTCCTATGGCCCCATTCACACACAGCGTTTACGCACGATTACGATACATGCGGTTTGGTGCGAATAGAAAAAATAGAATTGAATGCGTCCAGGTGCGATGTAGCGCAGCTATATGCACATAACCGCAGGTAATCGCAGTCTTTTTTGTCAACTGCGGATAGCAGCGTTTTAGAATTCAAGGGACCCAAACAAAAAAAAAGAAACAAATGGTTGCTATGGAAATGAATACCGCAGCTAAACGCAGCCGCAGTTAAACGCACGTAAACGCATGTAATCGCAATGTGCAAATGCAGCTAATCGCAGTGCCTGGAGCCTTGAATTTCACAAAACATTTGTAGTGCTTTTAACTGCGGCAAAACAGCCGTCCGTCTGAAAGGGGCCTAAAAAAAAAAATATTAGTAATAATGCCATATAACTTTCAATCAATAAACGCTTATTTTCTTTTTTTTAACAAAAATATGTAGAAGAATACATATAGGCCTAAACTGCGGAAATTGTTTTTCAAAATTGTCGCTCTATTTTTGTTTATAGCGCAAAAAATAAAAACCGCAGAGGTGATCAAATACCACCAAAAGAAAGCTCTATTTGTGGGAAAAAAAAAAGACCTAAATTTTGTTTGGTAGCCAAGCCGCACGACCGGGCAAATGTCAGTTAAAGCGGCGCAGGGCCAAAATCGCAAAAACTGGCCGGGTCCTTTAGCTGCCTAAAGGTCCGGGTCTTAAGTGGTTAATATTCTTTTTTTAGACGGACGTCCACTTCATTTTAGTGCACACAAAGGCAATATATTAACCATTTTTTGGTAGAATAGATGAGGTTGTGCTGAGTAAATAGATAACCAACATGTCAAGCTTTAAAATTAGGTGCCCCAGTGGTGTGTTTACGTTTGTATGTGTGCATACCCGGGGGCAGAGTGGGCTTAATATTTTTTTTCTTAGTAAGGGGGAGAAGAATGTCTGGTGGGTCGCCGTGGCGATCAGACAGGAAGTGGGAGTGGGTATCTGTAAAAATCACTTCCACCTTGGTACTGTCTCCCCCCCCCCAAAAAAAGTGCCAAAAATACAAGAAGAGAGCACCCTTTAGGGCAGTGGTTCTCAACCTGGGGGTCAGGACCCCCTCGGGGGTCGAATGGCAATTTGCCAGGGGTCACCGAATCCTGGGCTGTTCCTGAAGCCCGCACCACTCTTCCCGCCTTTTTGCGGAAGCCGAGCCGGGCTGTCCCTGGAGGTCTAGACTAGAGGTCAGCTGACTGGTGAGGAATGTGAAGTTGGAGGGGCTGGGGAGACCCTATCAACTGATTAGGGCATAGGTGACCTTGATCAAGAGCACCTAAGTTGCCTGATCAGAACTCAGCCCAGTGCTGCCACTGATCCCACCCCCCACCAGCACTGCCACTCATCCCAACTTCCCGCCAGCACTGCCACTCATCCCATTCCCCCCACCAAGGAGTAAGAGAAGGAATAAAATTAGAGAATACATGGAAGGGAGAGGAAAAGAGGGGGAGGAACAAAGAATAAGAGAAAGAACAAGAAAGACAGCTAGAGAGAGGGATGGGGGGAAAAAAACAAGAAATTAGGATAGAGAGAGATAAAAGGGAAATAAAGGAGAACACAAAAAGAGTGATACATCCCAAAATGTATCATAAGGGGTTTTACTGTACAAGTGGAAGGAACTCAGGGAGCGCTAAATGTCCGTGATTTAGGGGGTGCAAATTACTTGTCTTGCCTTGGGTGCCGACAACCCGCGCTAGGAAAATAATTTTACTGTTGGGGGTCCCCACAACATGGGAAATTTTATCAAGGGGTCACTGCACTAGTAAGGTTGAGAACCACTGCTTTAGGGTGAATGTCCGTTTTAAGCCTTGCAGCTGCCCCTACCCCCGTGCTACCCATATCTCCTTTTATTACCTCAGAACAGTGGGTGATCTTTTAATCTGGCACAATTCTTTAAAGGAAAAATTATATTTCAATTACACTCTTTTATATTTTTATTGTACATAGAGCACTCAGCGGGGACTGGCCACCCATGCAATTCTCAGCTCCCCTGCCTTTTAATTAGCTCCATAGTTACTAATAAAATGACAGCTTAGAGCACTCAATGGAGATACTCAACCCCAGTTCTTATTAAAATACAACTGGCTCAGTTTGGCAAGCTTCCCTGATGGAAGGCATTTACAGGCAACATGAAAGATGATTAAATAGCAGTAATGACTGAACATGAGGCATGACTAATGAAGGAGATGAATATTTCATCTTTGACTGGTTAGAAGAACTAACGTCAGTAAATGTATTGTGTGTTTTATCATCCTTTAATTGTATTTCTTTTTTTGCTCAAGATATTCATGTCTTGATTGAAATGTTTAAAGGGTCAGTCCACCCAAAAGGGTGAGGGGTATTACACTTGGTCAACCCCTGGCATCTTTTAGGTATTGGACATTCCAACAGTGAGATATCCCTGGTATTATTTACACCTCTGCTCCTGACCACCTGGGAGTTTTGGGTGTTCCTACCCATGTTTCAGTAAAGTATTTAGGTTTTGTGCTGCCCTAGGCCTGACAAAACTCATGCCCCCCCCCTAATTTAAATATAACCCACCCCTTCCTGTCAAGGCCACATGCCTTTCTGAAAATTTCGAGTGGGGACACTAGTTCTTAGGGCCTGGGGGGGGGGGGGGGGTCATTGTATTCCCTTAATTTGCATAGATTTCCTCTCACTTCCTGTTTGACTATGGGACAGAAAGTGAAGAGAAATCTCTACAATGGGACATGGATGGTAAAAAATAAACTGACAGGGGCTAAAACCCTCTCTTACTCTATCCAAAATGAAAAAAAATATGTGTTGCCTATAGTTCTACTTTAAGCACAAATTTCTGAAAATTTTATGGAGAGGACTAAGAAGATATAACTATGCCAATGGTGCAGCAGAAAACATATAGCACAGTGAGGAAGGTTTGTGGTCCAGGATGATAGGACATCAGGGTGCTGGTCTCAGGGTGCTGGTCTCAGGGTCTGTGTCCCTCCGCAAACATAATCACCTGTAAAAAAGTGACTGAGATGTTGGTGGTAAACAGCCTTCTAGGCCCGGGGGAAACTAAACCAAGCAGCCGCCATGAGAGATGCCAATCAGTGCCCCCTCAATAAAATCTCTCAGAGATTCATTCTCTATATTTACCAACCAGATTTTGGGTTGTCACCCAGGGATGATATCACTTTGGGGGATTTCTCTCACTTCTTGTTTGGCTATGGGAAAGGAAGTGAAGGGAAATCCCCCCAATGGAGACACAGCTGGAAAATAAATCCTGACAGGGGTTATAGTCCCCCTTACTATAAATAAAAAGAAGTTTGTCTTTATTTCTATTTTATCTGGTATGTGGGGGATGGTGGGGGGTATAAAAAAGGGGGCAGCACACATGGGGCTATGGGGGGAGGGGGAGTGAGTGCTCAGTCACTGGTGGAGATTTTTGCTGATTTCTGCTCTCCCAGCATTCCATAGTTTGTGAAATGATGAAGGTCCCAGTCACACCTCTGACATACACCTGGATGGAAAACACCCAACAAGCATAGCGCCCCCCATTGATTTCAGTGCGCTGCCCTATGCCCCACAAGTGTGACAAAGTAGCTAATGATGCGTTCCGCTTTGTTTTATTTCCTACACATTTTGCCACATTTCTTGTGTTGGGGTCTCACGTTTGGGGTAAATTTACAATAAATGGCACTACAAGCGTGAGGCACATATTTTTGCATGTTTTGGGATTGCGTGGAAAATGATATAGTGAAAAGTTGTCATTGCGGCATCCTGTGTTCCTTAGGATGGAAATGTTGGAGGAAAGTTCTTTCTCTCCTTTACTCCTGAGTATAAATAGCTGTAAAATGTGCTGTGAATGTGAGCAGACAGGGAATGTCTATGAATACTGGACCTTCCTAAGATGAGTCCCCGCAAACCACAAACCTTCCCAAAGCTGGGGGGGGGGGGCACATTTTCTTAGAGGGGGTCCCCACAATTTCTGGGTTGTGGGGGGTCTCACTGTTGCTATGGAAATTAATGGTCTCACTGTGTAATTGGTGTCTCCACAGAGGGCCCTACAAGCCCAGAGGACCCCTGCCACCAACAAACCTGTCTGTCATTGTTTTAATGATGTCAAGTTTTCATTTGATAATTACGTTTGCATCTAAAATACTTTTCTAGATCTTGTAGTGATTAAAGCTGAACTCCAGGCATGGAAACTTCCATATGAATATATTCCTCAACAGCCACTAACGATATAAATCCATGTTGTGTGCAACAAATGCTTTTGCTATTTAAATTTTTACCTTGTAAAAGTAGCGGTGACATCATCAATGTGCTGTACTTAACCTGTGCAGAGAACAGAGCTGTGGGTGGAACCAAAGGCTGAGGAGTGCCAAGATGACGGGAATCGACCATAGGCCTGGAAACAGGAAAGTGTGGGGATTTTTTTACATTGGAGTGAGTCAACTTCCTCTTGACTAGTGTAGATCAGATAGCCCAACCTTCTCATGACCCCTTTAGGCTGCATTCACACTTTGGCGTACAAAATCGCGGCGTTTTGTCCCGCGAATTGCGGCGACAAATAGCAGCGTTTTGTACCGCGATTTGCGGCGACAAAACGCTGCGATTGTGAATGCAGCCTTCACCCCCTCTATGGAGATGGTACACATCTCCTATGCCGAACGCCGAAAGCCGCCTGAAAAAAAGGTCCGGGACTTTTTTTCAGGCGGCAGGCGTTTGGCGTTCGGCGTGGAGATGTGAACCATCTCCATAGAGGTGCATGTGTTTTCGTCCCTCTGGCGTCTCGGGGCTGCTGCGGCGTCACACTACAGGCGACAAAACGCCTAGGTGTGAATGGGGGCTAACCCCCTCCATTACAGAAACCCCCTTTCTTTTACCCATTAACGAGAGAGACACATAAGTTGGAGTAAAATGGCCACAACAGCCTTTTTTATTTAAAACTCAAAATGTAATATTTAAATAAATTGAAATAATTCCAAATAATTCCAAAACTTTATTCATTAACATTTTAACCAAACAACTTTATTGAACACCAGTCTAATTGGTCTTTGACAGCAATCCCACATTAACCTTTTTTTCCACCACCACACTGCGGTACCATTACCATACCCGGCCTCCAGCTGACTCCAGCTCGGAGACACCCCTTTTACCCCGCAGTGCACCATAACCGTATGCCAGAGGACAACGTTCCACTGGAATAACCCCAGAAGGGGCCCATCCCACCGATGAGCCCCCCACCATTTCCATTCCATCTGTTAACTGTCACCATCAAAGACGAAAGGACACCGCCACAGCTGTCATGACAACCCCTTCCGCTGAACCTGAAAGAAAGAAAACAAACGCACAACACCAAACACACAACAAAGACGGGTAGGGTGGGTGGGAAAACCTGCCTCCCTGCGTTCAGTCCTTTTCCCGCAATGCGGCCATGTGCGCCCCCGCCCCCTATATATAGGACTCCTCCCCCCGCCAAACATCTTCCTACAGCCACTCCCCTGAACCGCCTTCTTCCCCCAAAGTTAACTGCTTGTTGCCCATTCTACACACTGTCATGCCCGGCCCTGCATTGTTCTTCCTCTTTGTCCTGTCACTCCGGGCCTCACTTTAACTGCAGCAGAGAGGATGCAGATGTAGACAGGGCTGTGTTGTGTGACAGACCTGTGTAAATTTCAGGAGTGGTTGGACAGAAATACAAATCCTTTGTCATTTATAACATCTTCCTTACATGTATGCTTTGGTTGGGATCGTATATTCACAGCTTAATTAATCTCCCATATAAACCATATTTCTTTACTGCAATTACTGAAATAGAATGTGGTTGATCCAGGTCCATCATCCAATGGGCACGCCTTCCTTCGCACACCCAGATATTTGGCTGCACTTCTGAATTACTTAGAACAGTAATAAGCCATTTAAGCACCATGGTGTTGTTCCAGTATTACTGAGCAATGTAAACCATTTGAAGGACACATGAAGCTGTAATCTGTACTTGTACTTTTGTTTTATGCTGTGATTATGTGATAATGCTCCTGTCAGCACTTGTGTTGAAATCGATGGTTTCTCTGGTTTTGTACAGCCTTAAGCCATAATTTAATTGTTCTGTTTGGAAATCTCTCCATTATTCTGGTCATACTGTGTTCTTCCTCTTGGAGCCAGATATATACTGCAAGCCTACAGATACAAAGCCTCAGACAACATAAACCGTACCTGGATAACATGCAGACAAAAATACTTGTATGTGTAGCTGGATTATATAGTTAGTGTTCCTGAATGAAACATTTGACATCACGCTGGCCCAGATCAGGAAACACGAGCATGCATATTTTGAATTGTATTCTGAATTGGCAAGCAATGAAGGCCAATGTGGCGGATCACAGAGGTGTTGGTTTGGTGGGGATAGTGGTCTAGGGGAGGTTTGACGCAGGGGCGGTTTGTGCTGTATACTAGCGGCAGCGTGGAGGCCCTTAGTCTGTCTTGTCCCCGATGTGCGGAGATAGCTGTCCGAATCCTGCCTTTTGCTTGGTGCAAGAAGTAAGAAGTGCCGGGAATATTTGTTCCGAGTGGAACAACCAACGGAGTCTCCCCGCGAGTACCGTGTCGAATGGATCACCGGAGCGGTGACCGCGGAAGAAGAGGTTCCCTGGCCTGCACCTACTACCACTACTGCTGACACCGATGCTGTCTCGTCTACACTGACCTTGCCATCGGCTGCCACTCCGATGGTGTCGCCTGAAAAGAGTGACTCTGTTACAAAGAAATGTGTGCCTGCTTTGAAGGTGGACGCTGCCACCGAGACTGCAAGTATGGCGGTGGTCCCTGCTTGGCTCGCTTCGGGAAAAATGGGCCCTGTGAAGGTCTCACACAGCTGTGGTCGAGGCCTCCCTATGCACAGACCTGAACCGGACTCCAGGGAGAATGATGTCCCTGTCGAGGCCGCAACCAAGGACAAGGTCAGTACATCTACTATGGAGAGAGTGTATTTGCCTGCCGAGGAGTATGACACTTCAGACTTGGACTCATCGTCCGATGTTGGGGATGACCAGTGGTTTGAACCGGAGCTGCCCGAGCTACGATGGGGCAGAGGGTTCCGTGCTGCAAACCCCCGCAGATCAAAAAGACACTCCAGGGATGCCGCGTCACGAGCGGATGTCCCACAACTAACTTGGGAAGTCACAGTGCCAAATGCTTGTGACCTTAGAGAGACTGAACCCATCCCAGCTGCATCCCCTGTGTTAAAGAGGGCCCGGATGCCAGTGTTATCCCGGGACTAGGACACCCCTGTACACTGCCAAAGTTAGCCCGTCTTCATCGTATTGTCATGAAGAAGGTAGCCCTGGATTACGGATGGGAGTTTCCGTATGTGTCTGCAGACCTGATGCAGGAAGTCAAATCAAAGCGGGAGTGGTGCAAAGACAACATCTGGGAATATTTGAATGTTCCAAAGGCTGCTCGCAACACGGACTATGCTTTTGTTTCTCTTGGCCACCGGTTTGAAGGTTGCCTGAAGGACTGGAGTCCTGGCCAGTACATTTACCATGACAGAGTGGTCATAAAGAGCCCCGGAAAAGTTGATTGGGTCTATTCAGTTACCACAGTGAATGACCAAGGGGACATTGTCGCTCTGCCTGATCCCAGATTTTACCTGTAGGCCCAAATGCCTGCAATATTTGCTTTGCAGAACTTGAAGAAGTCCTGAGGGGGGTTCAGCCCTTTTCAGTTTTTGTTTTCATCTTTGCTGGATCCACATTTGGGTTGCATGTGCAGAACTCTGGGGGGATGATATAGTTAGAAAGATTAGGGCGCCAACAGCTTCATCATCAGCAAGAAGAGAAAGAAGAAAAGTTTCTTTCTCCTGTTTCACTCTAATTTGAGCATGGACTGCCTTGTACTGGTAGTACCAGCGCATTGACCACTAGGGGCAGTGTTCTGCAACTTCTGCCGCTGTAGAAAGATAATTCTGTATATATTTTTTTTTTCTTAGGTCCTTGCAGTTTGAGAAAATCTCAGCACTTATTAGAATGTGTCTCTTTGGGAGGAAAGGAGGATTCGCCTTAGTAGTTGAAGGTGCAGCTTCATTTCACCCTCAGTGACTGTATGTGTATATTTTTTTTGTGTGTATTTTGTTTTGCAGGTTGTTGATCATCTATCAAAACTGTCGGAGAATGGGGCAGGATAGATAGTCAGGAATGTTTAATGTCATAATGTATCACTGGATAATGTACAAAATAATGTTTTATGTTTTTATATTTGTCTTTTCTTTTCTATTTCTTCCCTTTACTGTCAAAGCAGAATTAGGTCAGGTGTACAGGCTTGAACACCAGTTTGTTGGATACTGAGGGCAGTGTCTATTCAAGTGGGGGGAGTGTGTAGCGCCGGGTTACTTTCAAAGTAACCAGTGCTGTCAAAATTTAAGGGGTAATCAGAGTGTAAGGACTCTGATTTCAATTGCAATGTTTAGGCAGGGTCTCTGTTTCAGCTTGGCTGTGCTGTGGGCTCATTCTGTTGTTGTTGGGGTGTTATCCCACCCCGGGATGACAGGTGGCACCTGTGGAGTTGAGGTTTGGGCGCCTTTTACCAGCAGCCAATCATGAAGGAGCGTTCTCGCTGGGCATGCTGGGAGAGGGTACTTCTGGAACAGACGCCATTGAGGCGGGGTTCTTTCGCAGTGCGGCACCCACCTTTAGGGTGACTGCACCACGGCGCCCCGGCGTTATGGCCTACCTGACCTGGGTGTGCGTGCTACACGGTGCTCCTGTTTCCGGGACCACGTTGGTTCGGAACGTTCGAGTCGTGGCTGGGCCCCAGTAATCGACTGGGTCCCCAATCCTGAGAAGATCCCACGCGTTGTTCCTTTGAGAGGAGGCTGTTCGGTGGGGAGTCCGCCGGAGGAGAGCCAAGAGAGGCTGGCAATCCAATAGGGTCTCAACAATCCACCGGGGATCAAGGTAACCGGACACTGAAAGGCTGGACGTTGGTCACCTATCAGTCGGTAACCTAGCTGCAAACTACCTGAAGGAGATCCAGGCACAAAGTCTATCAAGGAGGATTGTCTTTGTGATCTAAATTCTGGGGAGGGTCTGTGGCAGAGACTTTCTTCCCTTAAAGTTCTGAGTGATACTCTGGCTGCCAGGTCAGTGAGAGAGGCCTGTCCAGGTACACTAAACCCACTCTGGCGGGAGTAGCGAATTAAACAAAGTGCTGTTGGAAGCAGGACTGTTTCCTTATTGTTACGCCTGAATCTGCTGTTTTTCCTCCTACCGCATCTTTACTCTTCACCGCAAGTTTTATTGTTTCTACCTCGTTGGGTAAATAAAAGCACAAGAAAAAGACACCTGCTGTGTGGACATTCCATTACTACGGCTCTCATCAACTACCCTAGACGGCGGAGTCACAGAGGTAACATGCCGCCCAAAAACAAACCAGCAGCTCCTTCGGGGGTCATGTACAAATGTAATGGTGGCTAACCAAAAACAGCAAATGAGGCCCCAGGCCTTCATCGGTTACATCTTCTATACATGCTGGGAGCTTATTCAGAGTAAGGCCCAGTCTCTATCAAATGGTGTGACGGGAGTACTAGGACTGTGACAGGGAGAGTGGACGGAGGTAAATTTGTCAGGCTGTGTGCAGGTGGAAGAGAGGTGCTGTGGAGCAGAATACTGTCAAGTCTAGTGTCAGCCATTTTTGTTCTCTATCAAAAGTGTGACATCTAATGGGATCCCATGTCAATGATCTTTTGTTACTATGGGCACCCCATGTCCCTTCCCCAACAAAGTTCAATCCCCAAATAAAATAACAAAACAAAGTAAAGACTAACTGCAGTGAATTAGGGATAGGCCGAACGTCCCCCCCTCCCCCCCAGTTCAGTTCGCACCAGAACTTCTCGAACAGGCAAAACATTCTAGTGAACATGCAAACTCTATTAAAGTCTAAGGGACACGAACATGAAAAATCAAAAGTCCTCATTTTAAAGGCTTATATGCAAGTAATTGCCATAACAAGTGTATGGGGACCTGGGTACTGTCCCAGGGGACATGTATCATTGCAAACGTTTTTAAAACAATTGTTTTTAAAGGAGCAGTGATTTTAACCAGTTCCTGACCATCCGCCACAGTTTTACTGTGGCAGAATGGCACAGCTGGGTGGAAATATGCTATGTTACGTTGTTTCACCTTTTGGCTACTAGGGGTGCACCATGACCGCTGGGCACCCGCGATCGCTCGTGACAGGGTGAGAACTAGGATCTGTGTGTGTGTAAGCACACAGATCCTGTTTCTCTCAGGGGAGAATAGACTAGTCGTGTATTCATACAATGTATGAACGCAGATCTCTCTCTTCCCCTAGTAAGTCCCATGCCCTCTACAGTTAGAACACAGTGAGGGAACACAGTTAACCCCCTTGATCGCCCCCTAGTGTTAACCCCTTCCCTGCCAGTGACATTTATACAGTAATCTGTGCATTTTTATAGCACTAATTGCTGTATAAATGTAAATGGTCGCAAAAATGTGTCAAAAGTGTCCAATTTGTATGCACAAAGCACTTACGCCGAGGTATCTCGAAATACGCCGCGTAAGTGTAAGTATGCGCCGTCATATCCATGTACCGTGCCCATAAACTGAGATATGCCTGAAAATAGGCTTCATCCGACCGACGTAACTTTCCCACGCCGGCGTATCGTGGGCGCATATTTACGCTGGCTGCAAGTGGCGCTCCCATTCATTTCCTATTCAAATATGGAAATGAGGGAGATATGTCGATTCACGAACATACTTGCGCCCGGCGCATAATATATGCGGTTTGCGTAAGTCGTACGTCCGGGGTCACGCCTCATTAGTATGGCTCACGCCCACTTCCACCTACGACGGCTTGCGCCGAGGGAACCCAGCGCAGTTTGGGAGGCAAGTGCTTTGTGAATTCAGTGCTTGCCTCTCTGCGCTACGTCGGCGTAGCGTATATTAGATACGCTACGCCGGCATAAATATGCGCCAATGTATGTGAATCCGAGCCATTGTGTTTTTTTCTAAATTGTCGCTCTTCTTTTGTTTATAGCGCAAAAAAAAACAGCAGAGGTGATCAAATACCACCAAAAGAAAATTCTATTTGGGGGATAAAAAAGGACGCAAATTTTGTTTGGGTACAGCGTTGCAATTGTCAGTTAAATGCTCTGGTCAAGAAGGGGATAAAATCAGAGTTGGGTTGAAACTATTTCCTACTTTACATATGTAGCGCCTACTCCAAATATAGGGGGCGCTATTCTAAATTTAAGGGAAGTCTGGGCCAGTAATTGGGCCCAGACCTATTTGATTAACACAAATTTGCCTCTGTCCTGGCTGTGGTACTGCTTGGTAGTTTCCCTTGTTGCCTGCAGGTGGTTTTGCCATCCTGGCCTTATGTTGGAACACAGGTGTATCATGGTGTATTGGGTGTCCTTTCTTGGCAGCGGTACAGAGGGAGTGGTGACCCTGCTGTGCATGCTGGGGAAGGATACTTAAGAGGCAGATGCCATTTTCAGGGGTCCTTCACCTCGTGGCCCTCCTGGCGCAAGGTTTGCGTGTGTGAGCTTGACTTCTGGGCCACATTGGCCTGGAGTTGCTTCGCTGTTTAGTAGGCCCAGCTATGCTGGCTGGGGCCTGCAATCCTAAAAGGGGATCCCAAGCTGTCTGTCCATATAGGGGGAAACTGTTTTAATGAAGGAAACCGGGGGAGAACCTGCCCTGGAGGAGACCAGCAAAATGCTAGTGTCTCGGGTGAGGCCTGGTGACCGAATTAAGGAGGGATCCACTATATTGAAAGCCCTGCAGTCTGCCGGTATTTTACTTAGAGGCTCTTCTACTGCATGGCTGGAGGTTCGGGACTTTGAAATCCAGTGGCAGAGGATTCCTGGACGCATCCACATATATTTAAAGGTCTGTGGCAGAGACCAAGTACATTCAAAGGTCTGTGGCAGAGACCAAGTTCATTTCAAGAGGTCTGTGGCAGAGACCGTCTGGACATTAGATTGTGCATCATCCCGGCTGCTAGGCTATGTGAGAGGGGACTATCCGGGTGAGCAATTCCCACTCAATAGCTGAGAGTGGAGACTGATTGAATATTTTTGAACATTCTGTGCAGTGTGCCTGAACCTTCCCCTGCTCTTCTCCTGCTTTCTACTTTCTCTACTTCAAGTTACCCTGCAGAGAAAATAAAGCCTGACTTTTGAAGGTTTTACATCTGTCTGGACTAAGGTGACCACATGTCCCGGATTGCCCGGGACAGTCCCGCATTTTGCAGGCCTGCCCGGAGCACATTTATTCCAGGACAATACAGTGTCCCGGAATGAAACTGACACAGCCACCCCCCCCCCCGGGCCAATCTGATGCCCCCCAAAAAATCAGCCTCATCACCGCTTTACTCACTGACAGTACTTGTCCTGGCCGGGAATGCCTGGAGGAGCACATTTCCCGCCCCTTGTTTGTGATTGGAGTGATCAAAAATCCCACCTCTTGTGTCCAGTCACTGTGCTGTGATTCGTTACAGCACAAGCTGATTTTTGGAAAGGGAGGGTGTCCCTGAATTGTAGTTTGGAAATGTGGTCACCCTAGTCTGGACGTTGCATTTCTTATGGACTTTCCCACCCTGACAACGAAGCCATAAAGGTAACGTGCAAACCCAAAATCTAAACCAGCAGCTCCTACGGGGGGAATGCTACACATAAAAACATTTTGGCTGGAGAAAACCTTTGGGGCGTTATTCACAGGGACACTGATGCCATGTGCTGCATGTAGTCAACCTGTGCAAGTGTATGGGGATGCAAAGGGTGCACAGACACAGCCGGTTGTCCCAGTTTGACAGGTGTGTGGGTGCTGGAGAGCATCCTCGATCAAAACTACACTTTCTTTGTGTTTTTGATATTTTTTAGTGGTTGTTCTACAAGGGTGGTGACTACAATGTCTAACATACAGATAACCACTGAAGAGCAGACTTACATCCGCATATAAAATACATACATAAAATACAGAACATCACTTATATACAAAATGTAAAAGGGACATAAAAATATTTTCAGGTAAACCTTAACATGATAACCACTATTGCATACTGACAAAAATGTTAATATAGTTGCATCTAATGTTTCTCTCACTTCCTGTTCTGTTGACTACGCATGTGAGATTGTTCTCAGGGGAAAATATGCAGCAATAAAGACAGCAGGAGCAGGCAGAATCTGGAGCAGCTGCGTATGGTAACCAATCAGCTTTTAGCTTTTATCTATAAAGCTTAGATGAATAATCCCTCCCCACTTTACTAAAAAAAATATCATTCTCCTTTCTTCGTTTTTTCATTACTGTTCATTAAAGTTGTTAAACACTTTCTTTTGGCCTCTCTTTATGGTCAGTTGCCAATTACTTTGCATACAAGGGTGCTACCGAATCCACCAGGTAATAGCATAAGTGTAGTGAGTGTTGTAGATGGCCAGCGTCTGTAGAAAATGCTTCTTGATAAAGAAGATCTTCCCACTACTTAAAATTTAGGAACTACAGGTTTGGGTCATTTATAAGTTATGGACATTTATCTTTAATCAAGATAAAAAGGATAATAATAAGGAGAATCATCTTCAATACTGACTATAATGTTTGTTACTATAGGCTCGACTGTGGTAGTAGCTTCTGTAGTAGTTGTGACTTGTGCAGATGTTTCAGGTGTTGTGGTAGATGCTGTAGTAGTAATTGTTGTGGTTTCTTGTGTTGTAAATAGGGGAGTTGATTTTGTTGTAGTGGGTTGTATTGTAACTGCTGTTGTGGTTGGTGTTACAGTAGCTGCCTGTGTTGTTGAGGGGGTTGTAGGTGTGGTAGTAACAGGAATTGTTGTAGTTATTGAAGGGCCTGTAGTGGAAAGTGTGACAGTAGATACCTGTGTTGTTGAGAGAGTTGATGTTGTGGCAACAGGTGTTATTGTAGGGGCTACTGTAGTAGTCTGTGTTGTTGAGGAAATTGTTTTTGTGGTAGCAGGTGTTGTTGCAGCTGTGGTGGGGACTGTTGTGGTAGTTGGTGTTGTTGAGGGAGTTGTTGTGGTTATGATGGGTGTTGTAGGAGCAGTTGTACTAGTTGGTGTTACTGTAGTAGTCTCTATTGTTGAGGGGATTGTTGTGGCGATAATAGGTGTTGATGTAGCTGTGGTGGGGACTGTTGTGGTAGTTGGTGTTACTGTCGTCGCCTGTGTTGTTGGGGGAGTTGTTGTGGTTATGACGGGTGTTGTTGTAGGAGCAGTTGTACTAGTTGGTGTTACTGTAGTAGTCTCTATTGTTGAGGGGATTGTTGTGGTGATAATAGGTGTTGTTGAGGGGGTTGTTGTGGCTATGACAGGTGTTGTTGTAAGGGCAGTTGTACTAGTTGGTGTTACTGTAGTAGTCTGTATTGTTGTGGTGGTAACAGGTGTTGATGTAGCTGTGGTGGGGATTGTTGTGGTAGTTGGTGTTACTGTCGTCACCTGTGTTGTTGAGGGAGTTGTTGTGGTTATGATGGGTGTTGTTGTAGGGGCAGTTGTACTTGTAGGTGTTACTGTAGAAGTCTGTGTTGTTGAGGGGATTGTTGTGGTGATACTAGGTGTTGATGTAGCTGTGGTGGTTGGTGTTACTGTAGTCACCTGTGTTGTTGAGGGAATTGTTGTGGTGGTAAGAGGTGTTGTAGCTGTGGTGGGGACTGTTGTAGTAGTTGGTGTTACTGTAGTCACCTGTGTTGTTGAGGGAATTGTGGTTATGATAGGTGTTGTTGTAGGGACAGTTGTACTAGTTGGTGTTACTGTAGTAGTCTGTATTGTTGTGGAAGTAACAGGTGTTGATGTAGCTGTGGTGGGGACTGTTGTGGTAGTTGGTGTTACTGTTGTCACCTGTGTTCTTGAGGGAGTTGTTGTTGTTATGACGGGTGTTGTTGTAGGAGCAGTTGTACTAGTTGGTGTTACTGTAGTTGTCTCTATTGTTGAGGGGATTGTTGTGGTGATAATAGGTGTTGTTGAGAGGGTTGTTGTGGCTATGACAGGTGTTGTTGTAGGGGCAGTTGTACTAGTTGGTGTTACTGTAGTAGTGTGTATTGTTGTGGTGGTAACAGGTGTTGATGTAGCTGTGGTGGGGACTGTTGTGGTAGTTGGTGTTACTGTCGTCACCTGTGTTGTTGACGGAGTTGTTGTGGTCATGATGGGTGTTGTTGTAGGAGCAGTTGTACTAGTTGGTGTTACTGTAGTAGTCTCTACTGTTGAGGGGATTGTTGTGGTGATAATAGGTGTTGATGTAGCTGTGGTGGGGACTGTTGTGGTAGTTGGTGTTACTGTCGTCACCTGTGTTGTTGACGGAGTTGTTGTGGTCATGATGGGTGTTGTTGTAGGAGCAGTTGTACTAGTTGGTGTTACTGTAGTAGTCTCTACTGTTGAGGGGATTGTTGTGGTGATAATAGGTGTTGATGTAGCTGTGGTGGGGACTGTTGTGGTAGTTGGTGTTACTGTCGTCACCTGTGTTGTTGACGGAGTTGTTGTGGTCATGATGGGTGTTGTTGTAGGAGCAGTTGTACTAGTTGGTGTTACTGTAGTAGTCTGTACTGTTGAGGGGATTGTTGTGGTGATAATAGGTGTTGATGTAGCTTTGGTGGGGACTGTTGTGGTAGTTGGTGTTACTGTAGTCACCTGTGTTGTTGAGGGAATTGTTGTGGTTATGACAGGTGTTGTTGTAGGGGCAGTTGTACTAGTTGGTGTTACCGTAGTAGTCTCTATTGTTGAGGGGATTGTTGTGGAGATACTAGGTGTTGATGTAGCTGTGGTGGGGACTGTTGTGGTGGTTGGTGTTAATGTAGTCACCTGTGTTGTTGAGGGAATTGTTGTGGTGGTAAGAGGTGTTGTAGCTGTGGTAGGGATTGTTATGGTAGTTGGTGTTACTGTCGTCACCTGTGTTCTTGAGGGAGTTGTTGTGGCTATGACGGGTGTTGTTGTAGGAGCAGTTGTACTAGTTGGTGTTACTGTAGTTGTCTCTATTGTTGAGGGGATTGTTGTGCTGATAATAGGTGTTGTTGAGGGGGTTGTTGTGGCTATGACAGGTGTTGTTGTAGGGGCAGTTGTACTAGTTGGTGTGACTGTAGTAGTGTGTATTGTCGTGGCAGAAACAGGTGTTGATATAGCTGTAGTGGGGATTGTTGTGGTAGTTGGTGTTACCGTAGTCACCTGTGCTGTTGTTGAGGGAGTTGTTGTGGTTATGACAGGTGTTGTTGTAGGGGCAGGTGTACTAGTTGGTGTTACTGTAGTAGTCTCTATTGTTGAGGGGATTGTTGTGGTGATACTAGGTGTTGATGTAGCTGTGGTGGGGACTGTTGTGGTGGTTGGTGTTACTGTAGTCACCTGTGGTGTTGAAGGAATTGTTGTGGTGGTAAGAGGTGTTGTAGCTGTGGTGGGGACTGTTATGGTAGTTGGTGTTACTGTTGTCACCTGTGTTCTTGAGGGAGTTGTTGTTGTTATGACGGGTGTTGTTGTAGGAGCAGTTGTACTAGTTGGTGTTACTGTAGTTGTCTCTATTGTTGAGGGGATTGTTGTGGTGATAATAGGTGTTGTTGAGAGGGTTGTTGTGGCTATGACAGGTGTTGTTGTAGGGGCAGTTGTACTAGTTGGTGTTACTGTAGTAGTGTGTATTGTTGTGGTGGTAACAGGTGTTGATGTAGCTGTGGTGGGGACTGTTGTGGTAGTTGGTGTTACTGTCGTCACCTGTGTTGTTGACGGAGTTGTTGTGGTCATGATGGGTGTTGTTGTAGGAGCAGTTGTACTAGTTGGTGTTACTGTAGTAGTCTCTACTGTTGAGGGGATTGTTGTGGTGATAATAGGTGTTGATGTAGCTGTGGTGGGGACTGTTGTGGTAGTTGGTGTTACTGTCGTCACCTGTGTTGTTGACGGAGTTGTTGTGGTCATGATGGGTGTTGTTGTAGGAGCAGTTGTACTAGTTGGTGTTACTGTAGTAGTCTGTACTGTTGAGGGGATTGTTGTGGTGATAATAGGTGTTGATGTAGCTTTGGTGGGGACTGTTGTGGTAGTTGGTGTTACTGTAGTCACCTGTGTTGTTGAGGGAATTGTTGTGGTTATGACAGGTGTTGTTGTAGGGGCAGTTGTACTAGTTGGTGTTACCGTAGTAGTCTCTATTGTTGAGGGGATTGTTGTGGAGATACTAGGTGTTGATGTAGCTGTGGTGGGGACTGTTGTGGTGGTTGGTGTTAATGTAGTCACCTGTGTTGTTGAGGGAATTGTTGTGGTGGTAAGAGGTGTTGTAGCTGTGGTAGGGATTGTTATGGTAGTTGGTGTTACTGTCGTCACCTGTGTTCTTGAGGGAGTTGTTGTGGCTATGACGGGTGTTGTTGTAGGAGCAGTTGTACTAGTTGGTGTTACTGTAGTTGTCTCTATTGTTGAGGGGATTGTTGTGCTGATAATAGGTGTTGTTGAGGGGGTTGTTGTGGCTATGACAGGTGTTGTTGTAGGGGCAGTTGTACTAGTTGGTGTGACTGTAGTAGTGTGTATTGTCGTGGCAGAAACAGGTGTTGATATAGCTGTAGTGGGGATTGTTGTGGTAGTTGGTGTTACCGTAGTCACCTGTGCTGTTGTTGAGGGAGTTGTTGTGGTTATGACGGGTGTTGTTGTAGGGGCAGGTGTACTAGTTGGTGTTACTGTAGTAGTCTCTATTGTTGAGGGGATTGTTGTGGTGATACTAGGTGTTGATGTAGCTGTGGTGGGGACTGTTGTGGTGGTTGGTGTTACTGTAGTCACCTGTGGTGTTGAAGGAATTGTTGTGGTGGTAAGAGGTGTTGTAGCTGTGGTGGGGACTGTTATGGTAGTTGGTGTTACTGGCGTCACCTGTGTTGTTGAGGGAGTTGTGGTTATGACGGATGTTGTTGTAGGAGCAGTTGTACTAGTTGGTGTTACTTTAGTAGTCTGTATTGTTGTGGCGGTAACAGGTGTTGATGTAGCTGTGGTGGGGACTGTTGTGGTAGTTGGTGTTACTGTCGTCACCTGTGTTATTGAGGGAATTGTTGTGGTTATGACGGGTGTTGTTGTAGGGGAAGTTGTACTAGTTGGTGTTACTGTAGTAGTCTCTATTGTTGAAGGGATTGTGGTGATAATAGGTGTTGATGTAGCTGTGGTTGGGACTGTTGTGGTGGTTGGTGTTACTGTAGTCACCTGTGTTGTTGAGGGAATTGTTGTGGTGGTAAAAAGGGTTGTAGCTGTGGTGGGGACTGTTGTGGTAGTTGGTGTTACTGTTGACACCTGTGTTGTTGTGGTTATGATGGGTGTTGTTGTACTAGTTGGTGTTACTGTAGTAGTCTCTATTGTTGAGGGGATTGTTGTGGTGATACTAGGTGTTGATGTAGCTGTGGTGGGGACTGTTGTGGTGGTTGGTGTTACTGTAGTCACCTGTGGTGTTGAGGGAATTGTTATGGTGGTAAAAAGTGTTGTAGCTGTGGTGAGGACTGTTGTGGTAGTTGGTGTTACTGTCGTCACCTGTGTTGTTGACGGAGTTGTTGTGGCCATGATGAGTGTTGTTGTAGGAGCAGTTGTACTAGTTGGTGTTACTGTAGTAGTCTCTACTGTTGAGGGGATTGTTGTGGTGATAATAGGTGTTGATGTAGCTGTAGTGGGGACTGTTGTGGTAGTTGGTGTTACTGTAGTCACCTGTGTTGTTGAGGGAATTGTTGTGATTATGACAGGTGTTGTTGTAGGGGCAGTTGTACTAGTTGGTGTTACCGTAGTAGTCTCTATTGTTGAGGGGATTGTTGTGGTGATACTAGGTGTTGATGTAGCTGTGGTGGGGACTGTTGTGGTGGTTGGTGTTAATGTAGTCACCTGTGTTGTTGAGGGAATTGTTGTAGTGGTAAGAGGTGTTGTAGTTGTGGTGGGGACTGTTATGGTAGTTGGTGTTACTGTAGTCACCTGTGCTGTTGTTGAGGAAGTTGTTGTGGTTATGACGGGTGTTGTTGTAGGGGCAGTTGTACTAGTTGGTGTTACTGTAGTAGTCTCTATTGTTGAGGGGATTGTTGTGGTGATACTAGGTGTTGCTATAGCTGTGGTGGGGACTGTTGTGGTAGTTGGTGTTACTGTCGTCACCTGTGTTGTTGAGGGAGTTGTGGTTATGACGGATGTTGTTGTAGGAGCAGTTGTACTAATTGGTGTTACTTTAGTAGTCTGTATTGTTGTGGCGGTAACAGGTGTTGATGTAGCTATGGTGGGGACTGTTGTGGTAGTTTGTGTTACTGTCGTCACCTGTGTTGTTGAGGGAATTGTTGTGGTTATGATGGGTGTTGTTGTAGGGGAAGTTGTACTAGTTGGTGTTACTGTAGTAGTCTCTATTGTTGAAAGGATTGTGGTGATAATAGGTGTTGATGTAGCTGTGGTTGGGACTGGTGTGGTGGTTGGTGATACTGTAGTCACCTGTGTTGAGGGAATTGTTGTGGTGGTAAAAAGTGTTGTAGCTGTGGTGGGGACTGTTGTGGTAGTTGGTGTTACTGTTGACACCTGTGTTGTTGTGGTTATGATGGGTGTTGTTGTAGGGGCAGTTGTACTAGTTGGTGTTACTGTAGTAGTCTCTATTGTTGAGGGGATTGTTGTGGTGATACTAGGTGTTGATGTAGCTGTGGTGGGGACTGTTGTGGTGGTTGGTGTTACTGTAGTCACCTGTGGTGTTGAGGGAATTGTTGTGGTGGTAAAAAGTGTTGTAGCTGTGGTGGGGACTGTTGTGGTAGTTGGTGTTAATTTTGACACCTGTGTTGTTGTGGTTATGACAGGTGTTGTTGTAGGAGCAGTTGAACTAGTTGGTGTTACTGTAGTAGTCTCTTTTGTTGAGGGGATAGTTGTCATAGTTGGTGTTACTGTCATCACCTGTGTTGTTGAGGGAATTGTTGTGGTTATGACAGGTGTTGTTGTAGGGGAAGTTGCCCTAGTTGGTGTTACTGTAGTAGTCTCTATTGTTGAAGGGATTGTGGTGATAATAGGTGTTGATGTAGCTGTGGTTGGGACTGTTGTGGTGGTTGGGGTTACTGTAGTCACCTGTGTTGAGGGAATTGTTGTGGTGGTAAAAAGTGTTGTAGCTGTGGTGGGGACTGTTGTGGTAGTTGGTGTTACTGTTGACACCTGTGTTGTTGTGGTTATGATGGGTGTTGTTGTAGGGACAGTTGTACTAGTTGGTGTTACTGTAGTAGTCTCTATTGTTGAGGGGATTGTTGTGGTGATACTAGGTGTTGATGTAACTGTGCTGGGGACTGTTGTGGTGGTTGGTGTTACTGTAGTCACCTGTGGTGTTGAGGGAATTGTTGTGGTGGTAAAAAGTGTTGTAGCTGTGGTGGGGACTGTTGTGGTAGTTGGTGTTACTGTTGACACCCGTGTTGTTGTGGTTATGACAGGTGTTGTTGTAGGAGAAATTGAACTAGTTGGTGTTACTGTAGTAGTCTCTTTTGTTGAGGGGATAGTTGTGGTGGTAACAAGTGCTGATGTAGCTGTGGTGGGGACTGTTGTCATAGTTGGTGTTACTGTCATCACCTGTGTTGTTGAGGGAATTGTTGTGGTTATGACAGGTGTTGTTGTAGGGGCAGTTGTACTAGTTGGCGTTACTGTAGTCGGCTGTATTGTTGTTGTGGTAACAGGTGTTGATGTAGCTGTGGTGGGGACTGTTGTGGCAGTTGGTGTTACTGTCGTCACCTGTGTTGTTGAGGGGGTTGTTGTGGTTATGACAGGTGTTGTAGAAGCAGTTGTACTAGTTGGTGTTACTGTAGTAGTCTCTATTGTTGAGGGGATTGTTGTGGTGATAATAGGTGTTGATGTAGCTGTGGTGGGGGCTGTTGTGGCAGTTGGTGTTACTGTAGTCACCTGTGTTGTTGAGGGAATTGTGGTTATGACAGGTGTTGTTGTAGGGGCAGTTGTACTAGTTGGTGTTACTGTGGTAGTCTCTACTGTTGAGGGGATTGTTGTGGTGATAATAGGTGTTGTTGAGGGGGTTGTTGTGGCTATGACAGGTGTTGTTGTAGGGGCAGATGTACTAGTTGGTGTGACTGTAGTAGTGTGTATTGTTGTGGTGGTAACAGGTGTTGATGTAGCTGTGGTGGGGATTGTTGTGGTGATAATAGGTGTTGTTGAGGGAATTGTTGTGGTTATGATGAGTGTTGTTGTAGGAGCAGTTGTACTAGTTGGTGTTACTGTAGTAGTCTCTATTGTTGAGGGAATTGTCGTGGTGATATTAGGTGTTGATGTAGCTGTGGTGGGGACTGTTGTGGTAGTTGGTGTTACTGTAGTCACCTGTGTTGTTGAGGGGGTTGTTGTGGTTATTATAGATGTTGTTGTAGGGGCAGTTGTACTAGTTGGCGTTACTGTAGTAGGCTGTGTTTTTGATGGGACTGTTGTGGTGGTAACAGGAGTTGTAGCTGTGGTGGGGACTGTTGTGGTAGTTGGTGTCACTGTGGTCACCTGTGTTGTTGATGGAATTGTTGTGGTTATGACAGGTGTTGTTGTAGGGGCAGTTGTACTAGTTGGCGTTACTGTAGTAGGCTGTATTGTTGTGGTGGTAACAGGTGTTGATGTAACTGTGGTGGGGACTGTTGTGGTAGTTGGTGTTACTGTCATCACCTGTGTTGTTGAGGGGCTTGTTGTGGTTATGACAGGTGTTGTAGAAGCAGTTGTACTAGTTGGTGTTACTGTAGTAGTCTCTATTGTTGAGGGGATTGTCGTGGTGATACTAGGTGTTGATGTAGCTGTGGTGGGGACTGTTGTGGTAGTTGGTGTTACTGTAGTCACCTGTGTTGTTGTGGGGGTTGTTGTGGTTGTGATAGATGTTGTTGTAGGGGCAGTTGTACTAGTTGGCGTTACTGTAGTAGGTTGTGTTGTTGATGGGACTGTTGTGGTGGTAACATGAGTTGTAGCTGTGGTGGGGACTGTTGTGGTAGTTGGTGTCACTGTCGTCACCTGTGTTGTTGAGGGAATTGTTGTGGTTATGACAGGTGTTGTTGTAGGGGCAGTTGTACTAGTTGGCGTTACTGTAGTAGGCTGTATTGTTGTGGTGGTAACAGGTGTTGATGTAGCTGTGGTGGGGACTGTTGTGGTAGTTGGTGTTACTGTCGTCACCTGTGTTGTTGAGGGGCTTGTTGTGGTTATGACAGGTGTTGTAGAAGCAGTTGTACTAGTTGGTGTTACTGTAGTAGTCTCTATTGTTGAGGGGATTGTTGTGGTGATAACAGGTGTTGATGTAGCTGTGGTGGGGACTGATGTGGTGTTTGGTGTTACTGTACTCATCTGTGTTGTTGAGGGAATTGTTGTGGTAGTTAAAAGTGTTGTAGCTGTGGTGGGGACTGTTGTGGTAGTTGGTGCTACTGTCGTCACCTGTGTTGTAGTTATGACGGGTCTTGTTGTAGGAGCAGTTGAACTAGTTGGCGTTACTATAGTAGTCTCTATTGTTGAGGGGATAGTTGTGGTGGTAACAGGTGCTGATGTAGCTGTGGTGGGGACTGTTGTCGTAGTTGATGTTACTGTCATCACCTGTGTCGTTGAGGGGGTTGCTGTGGTTATGACAGATGTTGTTGTAGGGGCAGTTGTACTAGTTGGTGTTACTGTAGTAGTCTGTGTTGTTGAGGGGATTGTTGTGGTGATACTAGGTGTTGATGTAGCTGTGGTGGGGACTGTTGTGGTTGTTGGTGTTACTGTAGTCACCTGTGTTGTTGAGGCAATTGTTGTGGTGGTAACAGGTGTTGTAGCTGCGGTGGGGACTGTTATGGTAGTTGGTGTCACTGTCGTCGCCTGTGTTGTTGAGGGAATTGTTGTGGTTATGACAGGTGTTGTTGTAGGGATAGTTGTACTAGTTAGTGTTACTGTAGTAGTCTGTATTGTTGTGGCGGTAACAGGTGTTGATGTAGCAGTGGTGGGGACTGTTGTGGTAGATGGTGTTACTGTAGTCACCTGTGTTGTTGAGGGAATTGTTGTGGTAATGACAGGTGTTGTTGTAGGGGCAGTTGTACTAGTTGGTGTTACTGTAGTAGTCTCTATTGTTGAGGGGATTGTTGTGGTGATAACAGGTGTTGATGTAGTGGTGGGGACTGTTGTAGTAGTTGGTGTTACTGTAGTCACCTGTGTTGTTGAGGGAATTGTGGTTATGATAGGTGTTGTTGTAGGGACAGTTGTAGTTACTGTAGTAGTCTGTTTTGTTGTGGCGGTAACAGGTGTTGATGTAGCTGTGGTGGGGACTGTTGTGGTAGTTGGTGTTACTGTCGTTACCTGTGTTGTTGAGGGGGTTGTTGTTGTTATGACAGGTGTTGTTGTAGGGGCAGTTGTACTAGTTGGTGTTACTGTAATAGTCTCAATTGTTGAAGGTATTGTTGTAGTGATAATAGTTGTTGATGTAGCTGTGGTGGGGACTGTTGTGGTGGTTGGTGTTACTGTAATCACCTGTGTTGTCGAGGGAATTGTTGTGGAAAGAGGTGTTGTAGCTGTGGTGGGGACTGTTGTGGTAGTTGGTGTTACTGTAGTCACCTGTGTTGTTGAGGGAATTGTGGTTATGACAGATGTTGTTGTAGGGACAGTTGTACTAGTTGGTGTTAATGTAGTAGTCTGTATTGTTTTGGTGGTAACAGGTGTTGATGTAGCTGTGGTGGGGACTGTTGTGGAAGTTGGTGTTACTGTCGTCACCTGTGTTGTTGAAGTAGCTGTTGTGGTTATGACAGGTGTTGTTGTAGGGGCAGTTGTACTAGTTGGTGTTACTGTAGTAGTCTGTGTTGTTGAGGGGATAGTTGTTGTGGTAACAGGTGTTGTAGCTATGGTGGGGACTGTTGTGGTGGTTGGTGTAACTGTCGTCACCTGTGTTGTTGAGGGGGTTGTTCTGGTTATCACAGGTGTTGTTGTAGAGGCAGTTGTACTAGTTGGTGTTACTGTAGTAGTCTGTATTGTTGTGGCGGTAACAGGTGTTGATGTAGCTGTGGTGGGGACTGTTGTGGAAGTTGGTGTTACTGTGGTTAACTGTTTTGTTGAAGGAGCTGTTGTGGTTATGACAGGTGTTGTTGTAGGGGCAGTTGTACTAGTTTGTGTTATTGTAGTAGTCTGTGTTGTTGAGGGGATAGTTGTGGTGGTAACAGGTGTTGTTGTAGCTGTGGTGGGGACTGTTGTGGTTGTTGGTGTTACTGTTGTCACCTGTGTTGTTGAGGGGGTTGTTGTGGTTATGACAGGTGTTGTTGTAGGGGCAGTTGTACTAGTTGGTGTAACTGTAGTAGTCTGTATTGTTGTGGTGGTAACAGGTGTTGATGTAGCTATGATGGGGGCTGTTGTGGTAGTTGGTGTTACTGTCGTCACCTGTGTTGTTGAGGGAGTTGTTGTGATTATGACGGGTGTTGTTTTAGGAGCAGTTGTACTAGTTGGTGTTACTGTAGTAGTCTCTATTGTTGAGGGGATTGTTGTAGTAATAATAGGTGTTGATGTAGCTGTGGTGGGGGGGACTGTTGTGGTGGATGGTGTTACTGTAGTCATCTGTGTTGTTGAGGGAATTGTTGTGGTGGTAACAGGTGTTGTAGCTGTGGTGGGGACTGTTGTGGTAGTTGGTGTTACTGTCGTCACCTGTGTTGTTGTGGTTATGACGGGTGTTGTTGTAGGAGCAGTTGAACTAGTTGGTGTTACTGTAGTAGTCTCTATTGTTGAGGGGATTGTTGTAGTGTTAACAGGTGCTGATGTAGCTGTGGTGGGGACTGTTGGTGTAGTTGGTGTTACTGTCATCACCTGTGTTGTTGAGGGGGTTGTTGTGGTTATGACAGGTGTTGTTGTAGGGACAGTAATACTAGTTGGTGTTACTGTAGTAGTCTGTATTGTTGAGGGGATTTTTGTGGTCATAATAGGTGTTGATGTAGCTGTGGTGGAGACTGTTGTGGTGGTTGGTTTTACTGTAGTCACCTGTATTGTTGGGGGAATTGTGGTTATGACTAGTGTTGTTGTAGGGGCAGTTGTACTAGTTGGTGTTATTGTAGTAGTCTCTATTGTTGAGGGGATTGTTGTGGTGATAATAGGTGTTGATGTAGCTGTGGCGGGGACTGTTGTGGTAGTTGGTGTTACTGTAGTCACCTGTGTTGTTGAGGGAGATGCTGTGGTTATGACAGGTGTTGTTGAAAGGGGAGTTGTACTAGTTGGTGTTACTGTAGTAGTGTGTGTTGTTGAGGAGATAGTTGTGGTGGTAACAGGTGTTGTAGGGGCAGATGTACTAGTTGGTGTTACTGTAGTAGTCTGTTCTGTTGTGGTGGTAACAGGTGTTGATGTAGCTGTGGTGGGGACTGTTGTGGTAGTTGGTGTTACTGTCGTCACCTGTGTTGTTGAGGGAGGTGTTCTGGTTATGGTTGGTGTTGTTGTAGGAGCAGTTGTACTAGTTGGTGTTACTGTAGTAGTCTCTATTGTTGAGGGGATAGTTGTGGTGGTAACATGTGCTGATGTAGCTGTGGTGGGGACTGTTGTGGTAGTTGGTGTTACTGACATCACCTGTGTTGTTGAGGGAATTGTTGTGGTTATGACAGGTGTTGTTGTAGGGGCAGTTGTACTAGTCGGTGTTACTGTAGTAGTCTGTGTTGTTGGGGGGATTGTTGTGGTGGTAACAGGTGTTGTAGCTGTGGTGAGGAGTGTTGTGGTAGTTGGTGTTATTGTAGTCAACAGTGTTGTTGAGGGAATTGTTGTGGTTTTGACGGGTGTTGTTGTAGGGGCAGTTGTACTAGATGGTGTTACTGTAGTAGTCTCTATTGTTGAGGGGATAGTTGTGGTGGTAACAGGTGTTGATGTAGCTGTGGTGGGGACTGTTGTGGTAGTTGGTGTTACTGACATCACCTGTGTTGTTGAGGGAGTTGTTGTTGTGGTTATGATGGGTGTTGTTGTAGGAGCAGTTGTACTAGTTGGTGTTACTGTAGTAGACTGTGTTGTTGAGGGAATTGTTGTGGTTATCACAGGTGTTATAGGGGCAAATGTACTAGTTGGTGTTACTGTAGTAGTCTGTATTGTTGTGGTGGTAACAGGTGTTGATGTAGCTGTGGTGGGGACTGTTGTGGTAGTTGGTGTTACTGTAGTCACCTGTGTTGTTGAGGGAGTTGTTGTGGTTATGACAGGTGTTGTTGTAGGGGCAGTTGTACTAGGTGGTGTTGCTGTAGTAGTCTGTGTTGTTGAGGGGATAGTTGTGGTGATAACAGGTGTTGTTGTAGCTGTGGTAGGGACTGTCGTGGTAGTTGGTGTTACCGTTGTCACCTGTGTTGTTATGGGAGTTGTTGTGGTTATGACGGGTGTAGGACCAGTTGTACTAGTTGGTGTTACTGTAGTAGGCTGTATTGTTGTGGTGGTAACAAGTGTTGATGTAGCTGTGGTGGGGACTGTTGTGGTAGTTGGTGTTACTGTCATCACATGTGTTGTTGAGGGAGTTGTTGTGGTTATGACAGGTGTTGTTGTAGGGGCAGTTGAACTAGTTGGTGTTACTGTAGTAGTATGTGTTGTTAAGGAGATAGTTGTGGTGATAACAGGTGTTGTTGTAGCTGTGGTGGGGACTGTTGTGGCAGTTGGTGTTATTGTAGTAGTCTCTATTGTTGAGGGGATTGTTGTGGTGATAAGTGGTGTTGATGTAGTTGTGGTGGGGACTGTTGTGGTAGTTGGTGTTACCGTCGTCACCTGTGTTGTTGAGGGAGTTGTCGTTATGACGGGTGTTGCTGTAGGAGCAGTTGTACTAGTTGGTATTGTTGTGGTGGTAACAGGTGTTGATGTAACTGTGGTGGGGACTGTTGTGTAAGTTACTGTCATCACCTGTGTTGTTGAGGGAGTTGTTGTGGTTATAATGGGTGCTGTTGTAGGGGAAGTTGTAATAGTTGATGTTGCTGTAGTAGTCTGTATTGTTGAGGGAATTGTTGTGGTGGTAAAAGGTGTTGTTGCTGTTGTGGGGACTGTTGTGGTAGTTGATGGTACTGTCGTCTCCTGTTTTGTTAAGGGAAGTGTTGCAGTTATGAAAGGTATTGTTGCAGTGGCAGTTGTCATACTTGGTGGTACCATAGTAGTTTGTGTTGTTGATGGGATGGTTGTGGTCCTAAATGGTATTGTAGTTGTGGTGGGGACTGTTGTGATAGTTGATGGTACTGTAGTGACCTGTGTTGTTGAGGAAATTGTTGTAGTTAAGACAGGTGTTGTTGTAGGGGCAGTTGTAGTAGTCGGCGTTACTGTAGTAGTCTGCGTTGTTAAAGAGATTGTTGTGGTTGTAACAGGTTTTGCAGCTGTGGTGGGGACTCTTGTGATAGTTGATGGTACTGTAGTCACTTGTGTTGTTGAGGGAATTGTTTTGGTGGTAACAGGTGTGGTTGTAGTCATTCTTCGGGTTGTATTTGTTGGTGTAATTGTAGTTAAAGTTGTTGAGGGAGTTAATGTGGTGGTAACAGGTGCTGTTGTATGTGTTGTAGTAGTTGGTGTTTCTGTAGACATCTGTGTTGCTGAGGTGGGTAGTTTAGTAATGATGGTGGATTCTGTCATAGTTGTGGAGAGTGGCTTTGTTCTAGTTGTAGTAGATGTAGAAAACGGTGGTACTGAGGTAGGTAATGCAGTAGCGGAACTAGAAGCTGTTGTTGTAGTGGTTAATGTGGAGCTTGTGATAACAGGTTTGGTTACTGTAGTAAATGGTATTGTTGAGGATGGTGTTTTAGTTGTACTTTGTACTGTTGTAGTCCTCACAGGTTTTACTGGACCTCCGTTAGTAGTTTTAGAAGAAATGGTTGCTGCTGTGGTTGTTTTCATTGTTGGGCCGGCTGATGTTGTCTTTGGAGTTCCAGGTTGCACAATGCAAATATTTCCATAGTAAAACAAATAGGTAACATTATATCTGATAGCAGGAAGTTGTCCAAAAATACTTTCTTTTTGATAGAAGAGCTCAGCAATGATGTTTGCTGGTATGGTGAGAAAATAATAATCCATAAACAACATTTCTACCTAAAAGGAAAAAAAAAGATGTTATTTAGGCAATTCTGATGATGTCTTCAGTAAGTCTCTGCATGCCAATCATATGCCCTGTGCCTATTTTATGCACTGGGACCCATGTGTTCACTGAGCTCTGCATAAGTGCAAGAAAATGGTGCAGAAGTCCCCAATCTTTTTTGAAATGTACAAGCGCAGCTCAGTTTACATTCTACCACAGTGCCTGTTTGCTGGAATGACTGAAATCCTACGACAGCATGCGCTGGAATGATGTCGTTGTGCGCCACAAAGGACTAGCACCCAGCAGATAACGTTGGCACTGGTGAAGGACGTAGACCATGGAAGGAAAGATCAGTTTAGCTACGCTTCAAACAACAACAAAGACAAATTCCCAGTTCAACTTACTAGCCAGCAGTGGCGGTGCGTCCATAGTGTATTATCTGAATTTCTAACTTTATACATTGAGAGCCTCCATAGTAAGAGCATGCTTTAAAGTAGACCTAAACCCTAAAGGATGAAATTTAATTTTATACAGTGCTGTGCATCATAAACGGTCACCATTTTTTTTACCTTTCTTCATCCTTTTTCATATCTCAGTGCTGCTGACCTCAGTACCCTGGGCCATATTCTGAGTAAAGTTACGATGGAGTATCTCAGGATACTCCATCGTATCTCTCTTTTTTGGCCAGTGTATCTATGCGAGTGATTCTTAGAATCATTTCCGCATAGATACGCTGAAGATCCGACATGTGTAAGTCACTTACACTGTCGGATCTTAAATGTAATTACTCCGCCGGCCGCTAGGTGCCGTTTACGTTCAGGTCTCATTTGTTTATGCAAATGAGCCTGATACGTCGATACCGTCGCTTACATCGTTTGCGTAAGGTTACCCCTGCTATATGAGGGGTAACCTTACGCCAGTCCCACGTAGGCCATGTTAAGTATGGCATCAGGTCCGCGTCGTGTTTTCCCGTCGGGTACGTCGTTTTACTAAGTCGTTCTTGAATACGACTTTACGTCAATGACGCACACGTCGGCGTCATTGACGTTTTACGCCGAGAACTGGAGCATGCGCACTGGGCTATTTTAAGTCCGGCGCATGCGCAGTTCGTTAGAATCGGGGGCGCGCTTAATTTAAATAGAAGCCGCCCCCTTGGATATACGCGGGGATACGCCGGGCCAATTACACTCCGCCGCCCCAAACTACGGAGCAAGTGTTTGGGGAATACAGCACTTGCTCCTGTAGGTTGGGGCGGCGGAGTGTAAATGGCTTATGCGCCGCCTGCCTACTTTCTTGAAGAATATGGCCCCCTGTTTCAGCCACATCCTGTCTACAATCGCCTCCAGCTTCAGCTGCAAAGCATACCTCAGGACTGGCTTCCTGATAACAGTAAGGGCTCAAGCAAACCGCCTTTCAAAGAAGCTGAAAGAAGCGGCTCCTACAGGCTTTTGAGCTCTTTTTTTTTTTTTTTGCCTGGAAACTCTCCTCCATGTTAGCCGATGTGTCCATGCACACTATTAGCAAGATTCAGAGAGATGGCCGCAACTTTAAGGCGGCGTAGCTTATGGTATTTAAGCTACGCCGCCGTAAGTTAGCGAGGCAAGTACATGATTCACAATGTACTTGCCTGCTAAGTTACGGCGGCGTAGCCTAAAGCGGGCGGGCGTAAGGACGCCTAATTCAAATTTGTCTGAGGGGGCGTGTTTTATGGTAATGAGGCTTGACCCGACGTGATTGACGTTTTTTTTAACTGCGCATGCGCCCTGCGCCTACATTTCCCAGTGTCCGCCGCACGGGCCTATTGATTTCGACGTGGACGTAAATGACGTAAATCCCTATTCACGGACGACTTACGCAAACGACGTAAAATTTTCTAATTTCGAAGCGGGAACGGCGGCCATACTTTAACATTGGCTACGCCACCTAGGGGGCATCTTTAACTTTAGGTGGCCTATCTCTTACTTAAACGGCGTATCTGTACTGCGGCGGCCGGGCGTACGTTCGTGAATAGGCGTAAGTAGTGATTTACATATTCTACGCAGACCGCAATGGAAGCGCCATCTAGCGGCCAGCCTAAATATTGCAACCTAAGATAGGACGGCGCAAGCCGTCGTATCTTAGATATGTTTAAGCGTATCTTTGTTTGAGAATACACTTAAACTCTACCTGAATCTAGCTATATGTTTTTTTCGGGAGTTTACAGGAATATGCTCTTACATGCAGAATATCCACCCCCACCAAACATATTTGAGAGGAGCTTTCAACAGGAAAAAACACCTAAGTGCCCAAAAACACATGAAAAAGCTCAAAAAAGATTAAAGAAGCTCGAAAATGCACAAAAAAAAGAAGATAAAGTAAGGGGAGAGTTTGTGGGGAAAAAATGCTTACGCTCTAAGAAGCAGGAAAAACCTCAATAAAACCATGCAACATAACACAAAAAAACACTGGCTTCTTCAAGCTGAAATAAAAGCTCAAATGCCTGTAAAAGCAGCTTAAAGGAGTTGTAAAGGAAAACAATGTTTTGCCTAAAATTAATGTCTGCAAGGTAGACAGACAGAATAGTGTAATGATTCTGTTAAAAAACGAGTAAATACCTATTAAATTCCTTCATCTATATCACCTCCGGCGTTCTAGTTTCTGTTCTCTCATTCACTTCCTGGTTTGCATCGCTCGCTCATGTAAGAACTACATTTCCCAGTATGAATTGCTGCACGCCCAGTAATTCACACCTCCTTGAAGTCTCTTAGGCCCCATACTCACGAGCAAACATGTCTGCTGAAACTGGCCCGCAGGCCAGTTTCAGCAGACATGTTTGGTCGTGTGTGGGCGCGAGCGGGCCGAATTCCAGCAAACATTTGCCCGCCGGGCCTTTTCCCAGCAGACAAATATTCCTGGACTTGTTTTAAAACAGTCCGCTGGAATTCTGCCCGCTCGGACATGTACGGTCGTCAGTACAGACCTACCGTACATGTCCAGGCGCCCGCCGTCCCTCGCATGCGTCGAATGACTTCGACGCATGCGTGGAAGCATTTTAAAGGCGGGCCGCCCACGTCGCCGCGTCATTGTCGCGGCGACACCGCGTCATCGACGCGGCGACACCGCGGACACGCCCCGCGTATTGTTTACGCGCGGACTTCTGTACGATGGTGTGTACAACCATCGTACAGAAGCCCTCTGGCAGACATGTATGGTGGAAACGGTCCGACGGACCGCTTTCACCATACATGTTTGGTCGTGAGTACCCGGCCTAACACGTAGAGAGCGTCCTGCCGCACAGATGTAGCTCCCAGGAGGGGGTGAGCATGTTACTGACCACCGCAGTAAAGCCTCACGTCACGGTGGTCAGTAAAATCAGACAAGCAGGAAGTGAACAGAACAGAGAAGAAATAGAGCAACTTCTGAGCAAAAACGAACAATGAGGAAGTGAAAAGAGGAATGTCTGCAGGTAAAGGATGCTTATTATGAAAAAAATGTTTTTCCTTTGCAACCCCTTTAATATAGTATGTCTGCAGAATTCATAGCAGACCATAGTCTCAATCAGGGGTGCATAGACAAGATGACACTTCTGGAGCATAACCTGGAGATGGTTGTCATCCCATACCTAAACAGGGACCTTCTTGGCAGGGCCCCTAGGTATCAAAACTGCTGATTTAAACATTTGAAAACATCTTTAGAAATTACATTCACATGTTGTTATTATTATTCAGGATTTATATAGCGCCAACAGTTTGCACAGTGCTTTACAACATGGGGGCAGACAGTACAGTTACAATACAATTCAATACAGGAGCGATCCGAGGGCCCTGCTTGTTAGAGCTTACAATCTAGAAGGGAGGGTCAAGTGGAACAAAAAGGTAATAGCTGTGGGGGATGATCAGATAGAGAAGATGACAATACAGTTGTCAGGTGTGGGTAGGAGAGGCTTCTCTGAAGAGGAGGGTTTTCAGGGATTGTCTAAAAGCTAATAGAGTAGGAGATAAGCAGACAGATTGGGGTAAGGAGTTCCATAAGATTAGAGAGGCTCTGAAAAAGTCCTGGAGGCGAGCATGGAAGGAGGTGATGAGGGAGTTAGAGGTCTTGAGAAGAACAAAGAGAACGATAAGGTTGGTATTTTAACTGCTTGCCGACCAGCCGTCGCAGTTCTACGACGGCAGGTCGGCTCCTCTGCGCGAGAGCATCGGCTCTCAACGCGGCCACTAGGGGCGCGCACGCGCCCCCCCGCTTGCCCCCGACTCCTGTGCGTGTGCCCGGCGGGCGCGATCGCCGCCGGGCACACGCGATCGCTCGTTACAGAGCGAGGACCGGGGACTGTGTATGTAAACACACAGCTCCCAGTCCTGTCAGGGAGAGAAATGCTGATCTTCTGTTCATACAATGTATGAACAGAAGATCAGTCATTTCCCCATGTCAGTCCACCCCTCCCCTACAGTTAGAACACACCCAGGGTACATACTTAACCCCTTCCCCGCCCCCCCTAGTGTTAACCCCTTCACTGCCAGTGGCATTTTTATAATAATCAATGCATTTTTATAGCACTGATCGCTATAAAAATGCCAATGATCCCAAAAATGTGTCAAAAGTGTCCGAAGTGTCCGCCATAATGTCGCAGTACCGGAAAAAAATTGCTGATCGCCGCCATTACTAGTAAAAAAAAATATTAATGCCATAAAAATACCCCCTATTTTGTAAACGCTATAACTTTTGCATAAACCAATCAATAAACGCTTATTGCGATTTTTTTTTTTACAAAAAATATGTAGAAGAATACGTAATGACCTAAACTGAGGATTTTTTTTATTTATAAATATATATATATATATATATATTTGGGGGATATTTATTATAGCAAAAAGTAAAAAATATTCATTTTTTTCAAAATTGACGCTCTATTTTTGTTTATAGCGCAAAAACTAAAAACCGCAGAGGTGATCAAATACCACCAAAAGAAAGCTCTATTTGTGGGGAAAAAAGGACGCCAATTTTGTTTGGAAGCCACGTCGCATGACCGCGCAATTGTCAGTTAAAGCAATGCAGTGCCGAATCGCAAAAAGTGCTCTGGTCTTTGACCAGCAATATGGTCCGGGGGTTAAGTAGTTAAGACTAGGCTAGTGATGTAGCTGGAGACAGAGTTGTGGATGGCTTTATAAGTAGTTGTTAGTATTTTGAATTTTATTTATTGGATGAGCGGAAACCAGTGGAGGGATTGACAAAGAGATGTAGCAGACACGGAGCAATTGGTAAGGTGGATGAGTCTGGCAGAAACATTTATGATATATTGAAGGGGGGATAGACTATGTAGAGGTATGTAGAGGTAAGCCAATGGGGAGGGAGTTGCAGCAGTCGAGGCGGGAGATGAACAGGGAGTGAATTAATAGCTTTGTTGTGTCATTGGTTAGAAAGGGGCGTATTAGGGAGATGTTGCGGAGGTTGAGATTAGAACAGTGATTAGACGTGGTGCTTAAAGCGGCATTCCACCCAAAAATAGAACTTCCACTTTTTGGAACCCCCCACCCCCCCTGTGTCACATTTGGCACCTTTCAGGGGGGAGGGGGGAGCAGATACCTGTTTAATACAGACAACAAGAAGAGAGGCGCCTCTAAGAGTAGACATTGGATAAACACTTTAATTATTATATAGTATATGCACTCACATTTAGGTGTGTAAAAACGAGCATATCAATTTCCAAATGAAGTCAGGGTGACCACTTCTACGACCTGCTTCCTGAATCCAAAATCCAAGTAGCTGCGGTGGCGCTCGCTGGGCTGGTATCACTCCATCAGGTGGAAGCCGGCGTTTGGAGGAACTTGGCGTCAGACCGAGGCTTGAGAAGCAAAGCAGGGATGGCAGCAGGAAGATGGCGTCACCTGGTAATGGACGCGTTTCCTGAGCTGGCGCGTTGCGATGGTAAGGCAAGCCGCACTCCTTTTTCAACAACAGACTGATTGGAATGAATGGCATTGGCTCAATAATAAGGGAGAGCAAGGGGATGAGCCCATGCAGGGACCCAACAGAGAAAAGAACAGGAGAGGAGGAAGTAGAGTTGTAAGTAACGCTAAAGGTGTGGTTGGATAATTAGGAAGAGAACCAGCGACGAGTACAGTCATGGAGACCAAAGGCGTAGAGATTTTTGAGGAGGAGGGAGTGGTCGACCATATCATGGGTAGCAGAAAGGTCCATGAGTAGGAGTACAGAATAGTATCCATTGGTTTTGGCCTTTAGTAGATCGTTTGTTAGTTTTAGGCCCCGTACACACGACCGGATCGATCCGCTGGGATTGATCCGCGGATCAGTTCCAGCAGATAGATACGGTCGTGTGTACGGCCTAGTGGACATTTTCAGGCGGATAAAAATCCAGCCGACGGATTTTCAGCGGATAAAAATTTCTTAGCATGCTAAGAAATCTATCCGCTGGAATTCTGTCCGCCGGACTTATCCGGTCGTCTGTACAGACTCACCGGATAAGTCCGTCCGATCCCATCCCTCGCATGCGTCGTAATGATTTGACGCATGCGTGGAAGTATTTACCTTCCAGGGTCGCACACGTCGCCGCTTCATCGTCGCGGCGACGGCGCGGCCACGTCACTGCGGATGTATTCCGCGGGGATTTTGATCTGATGGTGTGTACAGCCATCAGATCAAAATCCGCCAGAGGATTTATCCACTGGAAACGGTCCGGCGGACCGTTTCCAGCGGAAATCCTCTTGTGTGTACAAGGCCTAAGGAGACTAGTTTCTGTGGAGTGTTGGGGACAAAATCCAGGCTGAAGGTGATCAAGAAGGCTATTATCAGCAAGGTGGTCACTCAGTTGGTTGTAGACCAGACGTTCAAGGAGTTTGGATAGAAAGGGGAGCATGTTAAAAATATTATGAGATTTTAGCGATTCCCTTTATCCCAGGTTCACACTGAGGGTTGGTTTGAAATCATGCGAGTTCAGCTAAACTCAGCATGATTTCAAACTGGCATTTCAGTCCAACTTCAGGGGCGATTTGACAGACATGTATACTGGTTCATGCACAAATGTCTATTCAAATCGCCCCTAAAAGGTCAACAAAAGTAGTGCAGAATTTTTTTTTATAAATATTCTGCGCTCTTCCAATGTATAGTAACTCAGGTGGCTCTGGGCTAGGTACATAGACGACATCCTCCTCCTATGGAGGGGTGGCGGCCCATCCCTTGACAATTTTATGACCATCTTGAATGACAATCAGGTGGGCATTTGCCTCACTTATGAGGCTAGTTACTCCAATATTCATTTTTTGGATTTAGAAATCATGGCACATGAGGGACAGCTGATGACTAAAACCTTTTTTAAGCCTACCGACCGGAATGGTTACATTCCGGTCGATAGCTGTCATCACTCCTCGTGGCTGAAATCAAATCCGTGCCTTGTAGCCAACTGCTTAGAATCAGGCGTAACTGTTCCAATCTTTCTGACTTTTATGCTCAAGCATAGGTATTGAAAAACAGATTCCTGGATAAGGGTTATCACAGACAAGCCATCGATTCAGAAATTGGTAAAATTGCCATGACAGATAGGAGGACTCTAATGGTCGAACAACCCAAAATTGTAGCAGAATCCAAATTCAGACATTCCTTCACTACTACCTTCTCCACCCAACACAAACAGATAAAAGACATCATACGGGTTAAGCGTTTTGCGCCTCCTGTTTGATTTTACGTTGTTGCCCAGCTGTTGCTAGGCGACGTCCTCTGATGCCTGTGCGGTCATGTTATCCGTGGCCTCCTATGGACGTCACGCCAGCTTCCATTTGGCCGCTGAGACTCTCCCCCACGGTCACGTGACCCGACTTTGAGTCGCGATGAAGTGATTCACTCGGGGGACACACAAAGCGCCGGGTTTTTAGAGTATTCGGTGAGGGGACATGTAAGGGGAGGGCATCCTAGTTCACCCCTTTTACCTGAGGCCTGGATTCTTTTATTAGACTACAGGACGCCAGTAGTGAAAGCTGTGAGTTGGTACTTCCAGTCCGTTGGAGCGCAGATGATGACATCATCACCAAGCGCCCATCCCCCTTGGAACGCACGCCACGTCCGCCCTGAACCGAGGCTGGGTCTCATGTAAGCCTTCCAATCATATGTTGGTATGTACTATTTAAGCACAAGGGAATGACTGGCTGGTGTATGCCCTAGTTGAAGTGTTAGCACACGAAACCGGTCGGGCACATACATTGGCCCCAGCCAATCCTTACTGTGCTACTTTTTTCTTATACAGGGATTTTTAAGCTTTTATATTTTTTCCTTTGATGTGGATATGCATTTTTTTTTTATTGGAGTATGTTCATGTGAATTGATCACCTTTTGAACAATCAATTTTGTACCATTTTTTACACTATGAGGAGGCGTCCTCTTTTGCTTTTTTCCTTTTTTATGCGGTGAGTCCATCCTATGACACTATCATACCACGGCCAGGATTCCAGTCAATTCGGATCTTACTTACGTGGAAAATCGCAGTCCAGGGCCATTGAGAGGAGCTGCTCCCCATCCATTGGGTTGACTAAGCGCATCTGACCCACCGCCGTATGGTGTTTCTGGGTCCATCACAGCCTTACCGGGGTAAGGGTATTCAATCTCTTCTTACCTTGATGTTTGGCAATATCTCTGAATGGGATTCCAGATACGGTGATATTGGGAAGAAGCAGGCACCATCTCCTATATAGGCCCTGACAGCCTCATTGCATTTGGATGGACATTATGGGCCAGATTCAGGTAGGACTTACGCCAACGTATCTCGAGATACGCTGTGTAAGTGTAAATGTGCACCGTCGTATCTATGCGCCGTACCCACAGAACTAGATACGCCTGAAAATAGGCTTCTCCCGACCGACGTAACTTTTCTCCGCCGGCCTATCATAGGCGCATATTTACGCCGAACGTATCTGGCACACCCATTGATTTCATATGCAAATATGCAAATGAGGGAGATACGCCGTTTCCCGAACATACACGTGTCCGGCGCAGGCTACGCGCGGTGCGTGTAAGTTGTACGCCCGGCCTAAAGTTACCCCTCATAAAGCAGGGGTAACTTTGCACCAAACTTGCACAAGTCAGCTGGAGAGTAGCTTCAGCAGCACCGTTATGGACGAGCTGAGCAACCACACTTGCAGGACAACACATGGCAGCCGTGGTCCTAGCACTACTAATGGGCCCACCATCATGTAGGAGGGCACGGGAGAGGATATACCGAACGCGCATTAATGTCTTTTGCATGGGGGAATCGGAGGTGTATTGCATCTTCAGATTCAGCCCTGATGCCATCCTGGAATTAGCCACAGCCCTGCATGATGACATCACCAGCAAGACACAATGCTCACATGCAGTGCAGCCACTGGTCAAGGTACTGGCAACACTGCATTTCCTTGCCAGTGGATCTTTTCAGCGTACAAGTGGAGTAGTGGCTGGGATGTCACAATCCACCATGAGCAGATGCGTGCACCAGGTTGTCCCCGCAATCCTCAGACGCATGTCCCACCACATCATCAAACCCACCCATGAGCATCTGCGGCAGAAGGCAATGCGGGATTTATACGAAATTGCAGGATTCCCACACACCGTGGGGGCCATTGATTGCACCCATGTGGCACCACGGCCCCCCCGTGACACAGAGCACATATTCCGCAATCGGAAGCAGTGGCATTCCATCAATGTACAGGTGATAGCCGATGCCCAATGCCTCATATGGCACGTCCGTGCCAAACACCCAGGGTCCAGCCACGACAGCTACATATACCGTCAAAGCGACATCCCAACAGAATTTGAACAGAACGTGTACGGGAACAGCTGGCTGGTTGGTGAGTGACATGGGAGTCAGGCATGACTGTCCGATCCCATGATGCAGACATCACGAGGGGCACATGCACGACTAACATCCTCCTGTCTTTTCCCTTCCAGGTGACGCGGCATATGCACTTGGGCCCCATCTCATGACTCCATTCCGGAATCCAGAAACCAGAGGAGAGAGAAGATACAATGATGCACACATACGTACCCGTGCAGTGGTGGAGCGCACATTTGGCCTCCTGAAGTCCCGTTTCCGATGCCTGGATAATTCCGGGGGACACCTGTTGTATTCCCCAAACTTTGTGTGCCAGATCATCGGTGCTTACGCCGGCCCATTTACGCTACGCCGCCGCAACTTACGGAGCAAGTGCTTTGTGAATACTGCACTTGCCTGTCTAAGTTGCGGCAGCGTAGCGTAAATAGGATACGCTACGTCCGCACAAAGATACGCCCTCCTACGTGAATCTGGCCCCTGAACAAGAAGTGACAATTTCTCAGAAGAAATAAGGACATTTAAAAGCAACATCGAAGGATGAGGTAAGTGAAGGAGGACTGCACTAAGGTAAAAGAAGCTATTTAGAGAAAAATGTTTTTACATTTACAACCCCTTTAAGAACAAACCTGCAGTCCCTGTCTTGTTTGCACCGCCTGTATACTGCTGTTCAGAGTTTTTTTATTTGGTTCCAGGATCCCCTTAATATCCATACAAGACCCTTTACAGGCATGCTGTATACACCCCCAGGCACAATATTTAAAGGAATATTTCACTTACATTTTTTTACTTTAAGCATCATTAAAATCACTGCTCCCGAAAAAACGGCCATTTAAAAAAAAAAAAATATTGCATTGATACATGTACCCTGGGGCAGGTCCCGGGTCACCAAACCCTTTTTAGGACAATAACTTGCGTTTTAGACTTTAAAATTCAAACTTTTGATTCCAAACGTTCGAGTTCTATAGACTTTAGCGGGGTTCTAAATTTTGCAGGTTCTGGTGCGAACCGGGGGGGGGGGGGGGGGGTGGTCGGCTCATCCCTACTAGCTAGTAGCTAATTGAACCCTGCTCCATCTATCTCCACTCCAACAACACACTGCAAAAGCTTCCTGTGGGAAGGAACCCTTTATAGTGTGGGGTGGGACTAGGAGCACTGAGCCATGATTGGGCAAAGTCATCATGACGGCCAGGTGCATTGCTTCATCCAATTAGGGCCCTAGAATGCACTATGCAGCATGCAGTGCATTATGGGGCACTCGACTCCAGAACATCCCACCAAGCGCCCCTAATATTCGCGTGATCAAATGGGCGAACAGGCAATGTTTGGGTCAAATTTATGGTCAGTCAACTTATGGTCAGTCTGAACTGCTCACCAACACTATTTCAGAGTTGTAATAGTTTGCTTTTTACAAACTTAGGGATATATTTATAAATCAGGTGTATCTTCCTGGTGTGAGTGTTTTAATGACAATAATAGATTCACCTGCAGTGGACGTCCAATGAATGTCACATACACGACTTTATAAATATACTGTATACTGTTTATGAACACATACTCTATGCAAGGTGTACATTATGTTTACCTCTCCAGGTATGCTGAAAGCTCTAATCAATATGAAGTCTCCATCACAGGTATTTTTTAAATAATGAGGGAGCCCGATAGGGAAATAGATCACATCCCCTTCACCAACATCACATTCTGTGCCAGAGATAGCTACCTGGTGAAAACAATACATATGTTAAGTTAAAGAAAAGAGTTAACATTTGTATATGATCCATAATTACAGAGAGGTATATAGTATAGGACACTTCCTAAAAGCAAAATAGAACTATGAATCTCGGTAGGTAAAAAGTTGTCCCATGGCCCAAGGAGCAAAAGAGCTTATGCATGTTTTATTGTCATAAACACTCTCTAGTTACAATTTGTGGGTAAAAGACAACTAAACTTATAATTGTAACCCTAAAGCTATACAGTGATAGATAAACAAAAAGTAGGAGATCAGAGAAAAGTACATTCTACGTCACAAGGCATTGGTTTCCTTCTGGTTTTGTCAAATGGGTTTGGACACCCCTCCAAACTACTGGGTACAGATGAGTATGGAATGGTTAGGGATCCAACTATACAAACAAATGGCAACCATCTCTCCAGGCATACCTGCCCTAAATCTATCCATTATTATATGTGATACAAATTTAGAGACTTCAAAATGATAGAGTTAGTACTGCAATGTACTGGGGTGCCGTGACATGGCTGCTGCCCCTTACGCACGTATATGCAAATGTGTGCAAACTAAACCCCTGTCTTTAAAGTTAATTGTTAGACAGGACAATTCGGTTTGTTGCAGGCTGGCTAATAAGTGAGCTGTGAATTTTTGTTTGTTTTTTTAAAAGCTTAGGCTGCGTACACACGGTCGGTCCAAACTGATGAAAACGGACTGATGGACCTTTTCATCGGTCCAAACCAATCGTGTGTGGGCCCCATCAGTCAGTTATCCTTTGGTCAAAAATTTTAGAACTTGCTTTAAAATTGAACCGATGGACGCCTAACCGATAGGTCAAAACCGATGGTTAGTATGCAAAAGCATCGGTTAAAAACCCACGCATGCTCAGAATCAAGTCGACGCATGCTTGGAAGCATTGAACTTAATTTTTCTCTGCATGTCGTTGTGTTTTACGTCACCGTGTTGGGCTCGATCGTTTTTTTAACTGATGGTGTGTAGGCACATTAGACCATCAGTCAGCTTCATCTTCGGACCGTTCTCATCGGATGGACTGATCGTGTGTATGCGGCCTAAGGGATTCACCACTCTTCTTGGAAATCTTCCCACTTGGGCTCGGATGGGCCAGGCCAAATCCCACCTCTCCAGACAAACGCAGTCAGCTCGGCTGAGACCTGCTTTGCTACACACTGCTGTCACCCTTGAGGGTTCCAGGTTGAATACCTTTCAACCAGGCTTGTTGTGAACTGTTTTCTATTGACTTCAATACAAGTTATATTATTTGCAAATGGACTGAGTGTGTGTTATTGCCACTGGACCACGCTGCTCCCCACCCACATATATAATAAATATTACTGTGCATAACAGAAACATAGTGGACATAAGAAGCTAGTAGTGTAAAATTCACTTTCTAATCACTTCTGTAATCTGAAATGAGCACCATCACTTTGATCAGGTTTTATGATGTAAAGAAAACAATGAGTGTTTACCAAGCTCCACCAATACCACTCCTCCTCAGTCCTAAAAAAATGGAGGCTTCTAATGAAAACATCAGAATCGTATAAAAAAGCACGTTCACATCAGATGTGTTCCTCAAGATGGTGCCTCAATTGGGGTATTTCTATGAAACCTATTTTATACATTTCTTCCCTGCACCAGTGAACTGAAGAATGGATCCTTTATATCCATTACCAGTTCACCATGGCCCAAGTAAGATCTGCTGAGTCAACGAAGGTCACTAACCTACTCTATCTAGAAAAAAATTGTAAGTGAAAAGAACCATGCCCCAACCTTTTTTGGACAGATGTAGCACAACAGGGACAGGTCCATAACACAAACCTCCTGCCTTTTTACATCATAATTTAGATCAGTAGTGGTGTAAAAGAGCACACTACCTGTCCTAGAGTGGTTACACTTTCTACCTCCCATGGAGGTAGAAATGATTGTCACCCAGCTGGACTTCAATCAAGTCTTCCTCTCCATCTTTATAACAGTAAATGGGGGTGGGGGTTATTCGTATTTTACAGAACTAAAATAGCATTGTTTTGCTTCCTGATTAGTGCACAGGAAGTGACAAGTCACTGAATTTCTGGCAGGATCAATAGGTCTAACGCAGCCACTGCATATAAAGACTGATAAGCTGCAATATAGAGCATTTTGTTCTCTGGTATAGATAGGGCTAATCTCCCCCTGGGCTGGTGACACAGCCACCGGGCGCCACTACCAAATGCTGTTTTTGCAGAGCAGGAATATGCCTGCTGGAGCTTTGTTAACACAGGTCACGGCCACTGCTCACCTCCCACTTTGCAGCCGTGCCTGTGTCAGCTCCGAGGTAGATGGCTGCAGAGCTGAGCTATGTCTCGTCTCACTCATAGCTCAGCCTCAGAGCACACCAGCTCTGACATCCCCTTCTCTCTCTACACAGACACAAGGAGAGATGGAGCTCATCTGCTCCTCCTCCTTCTGAGTCTCCCCTGCCCACACTCCCCGGACGTGTGTGGGCACTGGACGGGAAGTTTGAACCCAAAAAAGCACCAGACAGCCTGCCTGCGCCTCAGCCTCCATCCTGGTAAGCTCACCCTCTCTAGTCTCTCCTGCCTCCCAGTGTATAAAAATGGGTGCTCTGTGGATTTTGTTAAAGGGGAGGGAGGGCAGGCTTTGGTGAGCAGAGACCCTCTTTACACAAAAGTCCACAGCATGCACCCTTAAATCAAGTTTCCCAGAACACCCCTTACTTCAGATCTGATGTATATGGGGTCTGTGCGGACTCTGATGTATATGGGGTCTGTGTATACTCTGATGTAAGGGGGGCCTCTCTGTGGACTCTGATGTAAGGGGGGCCTCTGTGTGGACTCTGATGTAAGGGGGGCCTCTGTGCGGACTCTGATGTAAGGGGGGCCTCTGTGCGGACTCTGATGTAAGGGGGGCCTCTGTGCGGACTCTGATGTAAGGGGGGCCTCTGTGCGGACTCTGATGTAAGGGGGGCCTCTGTGTGGACTCTGATGTAAGGGGGGCCTCTGTGCCGACTCTGATGTAAAGGGGGCCTCTGTGCAGACTCTGATGTAAGGGGGGCCTCTGTGCGGACTCTGATGTAAGGGGGGCCTCTGTGCGGACTCTGATGTAAGGGGGGCCTCTGTGCGGACTCTTGTGATCATGAAAAATCTTAGACTGTTTTCCTCTATCCATCACTTTTCCACGCTCTATGGGTGTTAAATGCCGGGGGGCAGGGGGAAGAGGTGACAGAGATAGAACAGAGAGGACATAATGGACATATGCCTCTAACACGTATCATGCAATGTGTCAAAAGCCTCTTCCTCTCAAGGCGTTGCTTCCAAAATATTCAGACATAAATTCCTTCATTATACGATGTTTTATTCTTCCAACGATATGACAGCAAACAGATTAATGCTTACGTTGTTACAGCTTAGTCAAACATCATGGCAGGTAGGCATCACAAAGTTACAGAAGGAGGAAATAGATGTTACATCTTCTCTGCTGGAAAGAGCCCCTTATCATCTTTCTCCTGGGTGAGGTCCCATCCCCACCCTGAGGCTTCCGTAGGGCCGGGATGACCCTCGAGATTCCTCCCGTCCAGGGGTGACCCTGGAGATCCCTCCGTGGGTCAGATGACCCTGAGGTTTTCCTAACTTGCTATGCTTACCACGTGTACATTTATACAGGTTTAACAGCTAACTAAGCACAATTGGCTCATTTCCAAACAAGGTCGCGATGAGCTTTAACGCCCACTCATGTATATTTAAGTATCATCTCCTCCCCTATCCTTGACATAGGACTTTAAGAATAGATATGGCCTACAACAGATGTAACTGACCTTGTTTGCCCTCAAAGCTACCATGTCTAAACCAAAAATGACTCAGATACATTTATTCATAAAAATATTAATGAATTTAAAATCTAACAATTCCCCCTTAATGCACTGTAATTAACAAATAAAATAAGTGCATTCATCTTAAAAAATAAAGGTTTCTGATTCACTTTTTTCCAATACAAACAATACAATTTAACATTTCAGATATTGTACATAAACTTTTTCCAAAATTCTGCGATATTCCTGTGAAATATTTAACCATTTCATTCCTTTAAGAAATTATAATTGTTTATATTATTAATTAATTTTTAATGTATTCTCCATCTAAATGATGTAATATTAAAATGTTTCTTCCTTTACCTTCATAAATTTTACTTCTTATAACTTCAACCATAACTATTTTATCATAAAGAAGAAATAAATATATTTGATGTATCAAATTATATTACTCTATAATATTAATTAATAATTAATAAATACAATTGTTTTCATTTCTTTTGAAATTTCAATAACCAAATTTCTTCAGTATAAGTTTTTTATACATTATCCTTGACACTGAACAATTATAAACATAATAAATAATCTATTTGTTTGTGGATACATAAAAACATAACTTTCCCATTATTTGATTGTCATATTTTTATATATTCTATCTTTTTTCTATTTATTTTTTATCTTTTTAATCTATTCATTTTATTTATCTATCCATATAATTTATTTATCTATCCATGACCAGCAAGCAACTCTTTCTTTTATTTATTTTTAAATGTTCCATATTATTTAATTCAACAATAATTCTGTTTACATACTTTAAAATCCTTTTCTTCCACACAAACCTGTATGTTTTTTAACTATATTAATACTTCAAATGTATACTTTGTTATACATTTTTGTAATAACAAACTATCCATCCAACTTTCCCAAGTTATGTGTTCTATAAAAATGAATAAAAAATTAATTATTCTATGTGAAATAATAATTTTATGTGTATCAATATGTATTCTTATAAAAGATTTAGAAACCAAAATATAACAACTATTTTTCCATATTTCAAAAAATTCCTATATTAGAATTATTACATTCCAACTCCCCTTAAAATAATGATCAATCGATCAATATGTCACTTTTGATGTAAATCCATATGAATAAATCATTGAAGTTCATCCAAAAATGATGATCCTTGATAACATGATTTTGAAAAACTAGAAGTAATAATAAAATAGAATTTTAGTTGTGCTTGCTTCATGGTCATGGAAGTATCCAAAAAATAAAATAACCTTCCCAATTGAAATCTGATATTTCAGTTGGCATTCCTATTGACATCCCTGGTACCTTCAGATCCATTATTATTAACCATAACTTTAGCTACTGGAATAAATTATGAAACATACTCATAAAAAGTAGAAATCTTATTCAAAACATAATTTCTGTTCAAATTTAGCAAAGGCCTAGCCATATTTTGTGAACAAACTTCTGAAATTCCTATACTTGTACTTTGTCCTATTCAACAGATTGCAAATAACTATATATGCTAATTTTAAAAAAACATAGAAGAACAGACATTCTTCATCCTGTCATAACTCAAAAAAAAATGTAACCAACCCTTACTTTAGAAAAGGTTTTAAACCAAAAATATAACAGGTAAATAAGTCACTTAGTATTTACCTTTTCTTGAATCATCTTACCCTATTTAGACTTTAAAATACTATTGTAGCGTTCTATAATATCTGGGTACTAAAGATGATAAGAAACAATAACTTTATCAAATACTAAAATTGCATATATGTCCTTCATCACCTGTCCTATAAAAATGAAAAAAATCATTATCTGATTCCGTGGTTTGAAAACAATTCTCAATGAAATGTGACAAAGTTCATAACTTAGCTTTCATTAAAAATATATTATTTTTTCCTAGAATTACCTCAATTAATTTTATCAAAAATTAACTAAAAAGGAAAAAACATACTATTATACTCCTTCAGCCGGTGAAAAAATCTAATATACTCAATCTACACAGATTGCAAATCTCTCAATACTTTATAGTATCAGATCACTCTTTGCCTTTTGAATTACTCTATAAACATAATAAAACAATATTCAAGAAGTTTGATGACAAAAATGCTCTAATAATGAGTAGTTCAAAATTTCTTTCATTAGCTCAAACAAAAAATCAATTAATCAATTTGTCAGTCCATCTGTCAGGTACCTGGATATGCAAAAATAAATATTTTCATTTAAAAATAACTCTATCCATTATTGTTGGAATCAATTATTTTTACAATGAATTTTATCTTCATTATTTGTCTGTACTGAGACAAAATTTTCATCGTCCCCCTTTTTATTCTGTGACTAATTATATTTTGTAAAAGTAATATTGTTATCATATTATTGTACTTTTCTTTACTATACTTTACTTTACTTATAATTGCTTTAATTTTGCAAAAGAACATTTAAGTTGGGTTTTCCTAAATATCTTATTTCAGAAAGAAACTTAAATCATGTTTAAGTATTTTTTCTGAACCAACTTACACAGTATGGTTAATTTAACCACATGCCCTGTCACTCTGACTGCTAAACAAACAAGTCTTAAGATCATTTTTCAGTGTAGACAGATATTCAGAAAGTTTCATCTGTGCCAATATAAATATACATAAATATACTGTATATAGATATAAATGGATTCTTCCCAATAAATATCCACTGAAAAATTGATAAAGTAACTTTTGAATGATTAATTTGCATCACTGTGGCTTATTTCACTGCATAACTTTAGCTTCAATTGACCTTACTTTTTAACATCCAGTTGTCACTCTAGACTAAAGCTTAATCAAGGCCTTGTGTTGACACCCTCATGTTTAAAAATAACAACTTTAGTTTTATCAAAACAAATGGTGCAGAATCCACGTGTTTTTTTTTATTAAAACAATTACTTTAGTTAGTACTTAGTAATACCTTATTAAATATTTTTTCCAACCATGCACCTTTATTTCAGATTTCTGAAAAAAGTTTAAACACTAACGTGTTTAGATGCATAGGGGAAAAAAACTCTTGTCATGACTGACCATCTGCTTAGTAACTCGACCTCCATTTCTCTGTTAATGACACACTCTCAGAGAAAGATCTGTCACTGTCAGTCTTAGCTACCATTCACTATACAATTTGTCTAACCAATCTAATTTTATCGTTTTTACAATTTTTAACCTTTTTTCAAAATTTTAAAGCATATTTGGTTTGTACATCTGCTAAAAATCATGTACATAACGTTATAATATGACTTTTGATTATAATAATGACAAAAAATTAGTGGAACAATCTCATGAAACCCAGATTGGCCCCTGCGCATGAACCGACCTGCGTCCGAGAAAATTACTCCAACCAACTGTTTATCAGAAATACTCAATTTCTCAAAAACTTTTAACAATAGTTTTTTCTTCAATATTTGCTAATTTTGGATTGAACAAAACTTTCATATTTTTATATTTTTCCTGGGTAAACTTTAGTAATTTAGAACAATTTACTACTTTTAATTAAATAACCAAACCCAAGTTTGGAAACTTTTGTAAAATTACTCAATCCTTAACTTATTATTTTCTGCAACCAAATCTGTAGGATTTTTGTTAAATACTAAATACCTTGTTGTTTACCATTTAACTGAATTTTATACAGTTCTTACATAATCTTAATCAATAGTTTTTCCTTAAACTTCTGCCCCTGTTTGTGCTTTAAATGACATGTAATAACACATTTCTGTTGTTTAGGCTAAAATATTCCCGAACATATATATGCAGCATTAAACTTAATTTCCTTATTAAAGAACTTCTTACACTCTGGTATTAATTAATTAATTACCCCACTACTGTTTACATGCCTGCATTGCATATATATATATATATCAATTCCCGAATATTACTGAGATATACTTCTGAAATTTGAGATTTTTAACCATCCCATGTTAAACCACTTATATAAAAAACATATTTACCCCTTGTTTAGAATGATTTTCCTGTGCACTTAAAAAAACAAGCAATTAACAATGTCCTTTAACTTTGTCTTCTTTAGTTTCTTTCGTTTGTTACATTGACTGTCTTTGGTGATTTTTCTTGTTGCATTTTCATGTTGCTGTATCTTCATACGTTGCTTTATCTTGGAAGAGTAATGTCCTTATTTTCTTTGAGAAATTAATTTTCTATCAGTTCTTGTACGATGTTCATCTCTGGCTCGCCTGGTTCCTTTTGGCTCACGTGTTAGTGTAAATGTTTATTTAAGCTGTAAAGTAGCCTTAAGTAAACAAATGTAAAGATGCGTGCGTAAAAATAATGTCTTTCTCCTTTTTGTGTATGCGAAAGGAATGTATAATGTATAGTGTATTCTTGGACCGTTCAAACATCAAAATCCGACCTTCATTATAGCTCACCCAAAGTGTACATCTGCCTGTGTGACTACAATGGTGGCCTTAAAAAAATAACGTGAAGCTTCTATTTGGCAGCTTTCTTCACGTACGTAAACGTCTACGATTTTTCTCCATAACCTGAAAGTCCTCAATGGATTTTGCATGATATCTTGAACATTCTGTCCAAAAGCTGTGGCTCAGTAGCCCTGTGTAAGCCTTGTACGTTTTTTTTTTTTCTTCTGCTCGTAAGCTACAAGCATTCTGACAGGTGAGAAAACAAAACAGCGTAAAAACTCACCCTGTGTTTTAGAGCCTTCTTGTTGTCTGATGGAACACAAACGCCTTTTCGTTTCTAGGTTCTTTGGTCGTATTTTTCTTCAAGACTTGAAAGAACATCTTTGACTTCATTTCTTCAGTTCCCCCTTGTCAAGGCTTTAGGAAAAAAAATGACCAGTCTGGCTGGCGATCGCCATTGTTAGATGGTGGGGGGCAAGGGGAAGAGGTGACAGAGATAGAACAGAGAGGACATAATGGACATATGCCTCTAACACGTATCATGCAATGTGTCAAAAGCCTCTTCCTCTCAAGGCGTTGCTTCCAAAATATTCAGACATAAATTCCTTCATTATACGATGTTTTATTCTTCCAACGATATGACAGCAAACAGATTAATGCTTACGTTGTTACAGCTTAGTCAAACATCATGGCAGGTAGGCATCACAAAGTTACAGAAGGAGGAAATAGATGTTACATCTTCTCTGCTGGAAAGAGCCCCTTATCATCTTTCTCCTGGGTGAGGTCCCATCCCCACCCTGAGGCTTCCGTAGGGCCGGGATGACCCTCGAGATTCCTCCCGTCCAGGGGTGACCCTGGAGATCCCTCCGTGGGTCAGATGACCCTGAGGTTTTCCTAACTTGCTATGCTTACCACGTGTACATTTATACAGGTTTAACAGCTAACTAAGCACAATTGGCTCATTTCCAAACAAGGTCGCGATGAGCTTTAACGCCCACTCATGTATATTTAAGTATCATCTCCTCCCCTATCCTTGACATAGGACTTTAAGAATAGATATGGCCTACAACAGATGTAACTGACCTTGTTTGCCCTCAAAGCTACCATGTCTAAACCAAAAATGACTCAGATACATTTATTCATAAAAATATTAATGAATTTAAAATCTAACAATGGGCCACTTGACTGGACTTGCCCCCCAGGCCTAAGGCTGCCAGCCCTCCCCTGAGTGGCATCAGGGTAGGCGGGGAAGAACAAAAGTTGGCAGCTTTTGCGGATGATGTGTTGTTCTACATCACAAAACCGATGTTACAATGCCTAACCTTTTAAATACTTTAAAGCAATATGGCGACTTGGCTCATTTTAAAATAAACTTGGTCAAATCTGAGATTTGAACGGCTCTGTATTGCAGAAAACAAAAGAGGCTATATATCCCGAATTTATAAAATATTGCTGGCCGTGGATGAGCTGGAGATCCCACCATCTATATATATAAAACTCAACGTGTGTGTGTATGTATGTTCCAGCATCACGTCCAAACGGCTAAAGATATTAACATGAAACTTGGCACACATGTTACTTATATGTCAGCAACAAACATAGGATAGGTGGTTTAACCCTTACCCACCCCCATTTGCCATGGTCTGGGTTTTTCTTTAAAGTCCCATTCAACTCTATGGTAAATACATGTTACTTCATAACTTCCAAACGGCTGTACATATTTCGAACACTTGGTCACATGTTACTTATATGTCCACTTAAACTATAGGATAGTTAATTTATCCCTTAACTACCCCCATTTGTGAGGGTCGGGGTTTTTGTTTAAAGTCCCATGCAAATCAATGGGAAATGTATGTTCCCACATAACTTCTGTACGCCTGGAGATATTTCAATAATACCTGGTACACATATTACTTATATGCCAAATAAAAATATATGACAGTTAAATTAACCCTTACCTACACCCTTATATAAAAGATGGGTATATTTATATTACTATGATTTTCCTCCCCAAAAGGTTAAGATAGAAAGACCGGGCAACGCCGGGTATTCAGCTAGTATATAACTAAATGAGAAAGGGAATTGGGGTCACAATATAGACAAAGTCACTATTAGTAAAATCCTGGATCTAACTCATAGCTCGGCAGTAGATACTAGAACGGCCAAAATGAATTATAAATGTTTAATAAGGTGATAAGCAACGCCCGATAAAATCAGCAAGTACCAACTGGGAAAATCTGCTGCGTGTTGGCTGCGTGTTGGCGAGGATGCAAGGCGGTGGGAACGATGGCCCACCTGTGGTGGAAGTGGGACTTCCCAAAAATCTAAAAGTATTGGAGAGGGATCTTGCCATTAATAAAATAAATCACTAAAAAAGATATACCCGAGGACACGTGGATAATTTTGTTACATGGGGTGGAAGGGTCAATAAAACAATACAAAGGTACAGTAATACCACATATGTTAAATGTTGCAAAAAGACTCATTCCTAGAAAATGGCAAAAAGAGGAAGCCCCCTCAATCCGAGAGTGGTTAAGTACAGTACAGGAAACATATAATATGGAATGTCTGAGACAGTGCCTAGACGAGGAAATCGTAGAGTCAACAGATAAGTGGGATAGTTGGAAAGCGTTTAAAAAGACAGGTAGATATGTAGAGGTGTATAGCCTATAGAAAGAAGGATACGGGATAGGGTGGTTTCGGAATAGGAGGAGAGGGGGATATTCAGGTTCAGTTCAACATATGATATATATATATATATATATATATATATATATATATATATATACACACTGTATTTATTGGCGTATAACACTCACTTTGTTACCCTGAAAATAGAGGGTAAACTGTGCCTGCGTGTTATACGCAGGGGACTTTGGAAAGTTTTTTTCCTGAAACTTCCCTCTTAAAGAGGGAGTTCACCCTAAAAATAACTTTTAACCTTAGATTGAGGCTCATTTTGTCTAGGGGAATCGGCTAGTATTTTTAAAATCAAAGCTGTACTTACCGTTTTAGAGAGCGATCTTCTCCGCCGCTTCCGGGTATGGGTCTTCGGGAGTGGGCGTTCCTATTTTGATTGACAGTCTTCCGACAGGCTTCCGACGGTCGCATCCATCGCGTCACGAGTAGCCGAAAGAAGCCGAATGTCGGTGCGGCACTATACTGCGCCTGCGCACCGACGTTCGGCTACTTTCGGAAAATCGTGACGCGATGGATGCGACCGTCGGAAGCCTGTCGGAAGACTGTCAATCAAAATAGGAACGCCCAGTCCCGCAGCCCATACCCGGAAGCGGCGGAGAAGATCGCTCTCTAAAAAGGTAAGTACAGCTTCGATTTAAAAAAAAAAAAATTGCCGATTTCCCTAGACAAAATGAGCAGGAATCTAATGCCCCGTACACACCATCACTTTATGTGATGAAAAAAAATTACGTTTTTAAAAACGTCACTTTAATTGACCGTGTGTGGGGGAAAACGTGGTTTTATGTCTTCTAAAAAACGACCAAAAAAAATTGAAGCATGCTTCAATTTTATGTGTCGTTTTTCAAAACGTCAACTTTTACTTCACAGAAATTGACCGTGTGTAGCAAAAAACGTCTTTTAAAACGAAGTTTTTTTACCCGCGCATGCCCAGAAGCTACTTATGAAGCAAGCTTCAATGGAAAAACGTGGTGAACGTAACCTCGCTTTGCTAGAACATTGTGAGAAAAACGATGGTGTGTAGGCAACTTCGTCTTTGAAAATTGAAGTTTCAAAAACGTCATTTTTTACTTCACAGAAAATGTCGTTTTTTTTCATCACATAAAGTGATGGTGTGTACGGGGCATGAGGGTAAAAAGTTGTATGTCCGGGTGAACCCCTGCTTTAAAGTTAGGGTGCGTGGTTATACGCCTGTGCGGGCTATACGCCGATAAATACGGTAGTTCTTTTATATTTAGTGGAATGTTGTAACCAGTATTTATTCATTGATAAAATAAAATAAAGAATTATAAAAAATAAATAATCATACAGGTGTAACCTACTGTGGGTTGATTTACTAAAACTGGAGTGTGCAAAATCTGGTGCAGCTTTGCATGATAGCCAATCAGCTACTAACTTCAGCTTTGTTCAATTAAGAATTTACAAAAAAAAAAAGGGAAGCTGATTGGTGTCTATGGAGAGCTGCACCAGATTTTTCACTCTCCATTTTTATTAAATCAACCCCTGTATGTTACTGGCCATATAAAATAATCAGATTTGGCTACCAAGAATACTAGTCAAGCTTTTGTTACCCACTGTATTTACGTACCTTTCCACAACCTTTGAGTACATAGGCCATTTCATGTGCATTTAGATTATAATATGGTCCCAGGAGGCCAAATGGCTTTAGGGTCACCACTCCCAAGCTAAGTGTATTTGGATACTGAAAAAAGAAATTCAAATTGCATCAGTTTAATTTCCCCAAACATGATATAAGGTACACAGAATTATGTAACACGATGTTAATTTTATTGAGAAACGTGTGGATGACTTTTATAAAAGTGAGATGAAATCTACATAATATGAATCAAATGGATTTTCTAACCATCAGCAATAATAATACAGTTATAATGTTTTCTGGATTTGCAGTGCAATTATTGTACAATTGACTGTAGAAGTGGAGGATATCACACGAGAATTTACAGCAAATCACATGACTCTCATATCAGTTTGTGACGCTAATTTTATCTAAATTTGAAGTTTTTTTTATTCATTTAATTCTTATTAGAAAAAAAAAGTTGCAAGAAAAAAAAAGCAATTAATTTCCCGTTTCAGTCCTATCACTATACTATACAACATAATTTGTCACAGCAGGAGTGTGTGTAAAATAACTTTTTCTCCTGCTGTACTCTTGTCAGCTACTTTATCTTTATAAAATAAGGAAGAGAGAGCAGAGTGATGATCTTATAATTTTGCAGCTGCTCAATCATTGTCCAATCACAGGCCGGGGTGGGTCCTAGACCAGGCTGTATTGCTAAATTGCAGAGTAGTCTGCAGAAAAGTCTATGGCCTCGTACACGCGACCGAACATGTCCGCTGAAACTGGTCCGTCGGACCAGTTTCAGCAGACATGTTCAGTCGTGTGTAGGGCTGACCGGACAATGCTAAGAAACATGTCCGCTGGAACCATGTCCGCCGGACATGTCCGATGGTCAGTATGACTCATCGGACATGTCCGCTGGCCCGAGAACCCGCGCATGACGTTGAAGTGATTCGACGCACCGCGTCATCTGTCCGCGGGAAATTTGGTCTGATGGTGTGTACAGCCATCAGACCAAAAGATCCCAGCAGACATGTCCGATGAAAACGGTCTGCGGACCGTTTTCATCGGACAGATCCGCTCGTCTGTACGAGGCCTATGGGAATGTAGCAAAGGGCTATTCTGTCTAGCAGCTCAAGATTGGTTGAAAAGAATTACCGGTACAAATATTTTGGCAGGCAAAATAGTTACTATTGTGTGTTCAGTTTGCCTTGGGGTCAGTTCATATGCATTTGTCCTATGCATCCAACCAATGAAAAATGTTTACCATCTTGAATATGCATGGCAAATGTTCCAGATTGGCCTGATCCATAGTGTATACCGACCGTCTGGGTAATGATTAGTAATTAGTTCATCTGAATGTGTATTGAAGCACCCATTGTGTGATGTTGGGGGTGGAGTGTGTCATTGTCCCTTTTTTTTACTGCAGCATGCTTTGTAACTGTATAAGAGAAAGCTAAGTTACCATTAAAGTGTCATTCTTTTGAACCAGAGACAGAGCTGTGTGTCTCATCCTTCTGGGGAATTCTAATGGATCGTGTCTGCTGGATTGTTGGAGTGTCACATAAGCTGTCTTGGGTTGGTGGAATGGAATATCGTAAACGGTGTTAACCCCTGACCGTTACAAAAACATACACTAGATTCTTCTCACCCCTGATTAAAAATGTGAAACTTCCAATAAATAAACTGAAATGCATTTATCAACCTATCTGAATATGTAAACAAAAGTGTCTTACCGAGAATATGGAATTGCCGTATGTGATGCTATTTTGAGTCGGTCTTGTAGCGTTATCATAGTACCGAGCCCAGGTTGTTACTATATTGTTATACACTAATTTGATTTCACCTAAAATGAAACAGATAATGCGACTATTGTAAATGGTAAAGCAAGGAAATATTTTATTTTTTTTTTTTTAAAAGCACCCCCAACCTTTTTAACTGCTTGTCGACCGCCGCACGACTTTATACGTCGGCAGAATGTCACGGCTGCGCAAATAGGCGTATATACACGTCCCCTTTAAATTGCCACTGTGTGGTCGCTCGTGCACCGCCGATGGCAGGCTTGTGACCCTGCCGCAAGCTCTGTGCCCGCGGGAACCATGGACTCGATGTACGCTGGTGTCCCACGATCGTGTCATGGAGCTGAAGAACAGGAAGATGTCAGTGTAAACACAACATCTCCTCATTCTTTCTAGTGTCACTGATCGTCTGTTCCCTGTCATCGGGAACAGCGATCAGTCATGTGTCAAAGCAAGTCACGCCCCCTAACAGTTAGAAGCACTCCCTAGGTCACACTTAACCCCTTCAGCGCCCCCTGCAGGTTAACCCCTTCACTGCCAGTGTTATTTTTACAGTAATCTGCATTTTTTTTAGCACTGATCGCTGTAAAAATTACAATGGTCCCAAAATGGTGTCAAAAGTGTCTGATGTGTCTAACATAAAGTCGCAGTCATGATAAAAATCGCTTATCACCGCCATTACTAGCAAAAAAATATTAATAAAAATGTCATAAAACTATCCCCTATTTTGTATACGCTATAACTTTTGCGCAAATCAATCAATAAACGCTTATTGCGATTTTTTACCAAAAATATTTCGAAGAATACGTATCGGCCTAAACTGAGGAAATTTTTTTTTTATATAGATATTTTTGGGGATATATATTATAGCAAAAAAATATTTATTTTTTTTCAAAATTTTCGCTCTATTTTTGTTTATAGCGCAAAAAAATAAACTCTATTTGTGGGGAAAAAGGATGTCAATTTTGTTTCGGAGACACGGCGCAATTATCAGTTAAAGCGACGCAGGGCAAAATCGCAAAAGTGGCCTGGTCTTTGGTCAGCCAAATGGTATGGGGCTTAAGTGGTTAATAAGAACTTAGTAAGTATAACAGAAAAATGTTATCAGTGGTGCTGCGGTGGCTCAACGCGATTGGCACTGCGCTGACAAGCCATTCACCTCTGCAGCTAGGGGTTCGGATCCCGGTCTCGGCTACATGTGAATTGAGTTTGGTGGTCTCAGTCCGGCTCCCGGTGGGTGTGCTATGCGAGGTAAGCCTGCGCTTAGTACGCCCACCCCCCTCCCACAAAAACCACCACACTTACACGCACTCGAAATTGGGTTAACATCACGCACTTTGACCACGCGGTCTCTAAAAAGAGAGGCGAAGGACTAACGGGGCTGGTTGAGCGGGCTAATCCTCTCACTCCCTTATAGGGAGTCCCTCTGCCCCATTGGGCTTCAAAGCGGAGCAGGTAGGGCGGGCTGTGTGGGAGGACCCCCTCACACACCTGCCATTGCCACCCGGGCCATGGAGAAAGGTGGCAGATTGCCTCTGGGGGAGGCCTGCCTACTCCCAACTCCTGCAGTCCGGCTCCTCTCTCGAGTACACGCACAAAATACACTTTAAAAAAAAAAAAAAGAAAAAAAAAAAAAAAATGTTATCAGATGCTTACCATAATTTTCCTTTTCTGGCCTATCCTCACATCAGTACACAACTGGTTAACGCATACTTTTGAACCCACAGGACCATCTCTTCCTAGCCTGTGACAGGCCACTAGGGAGGGAGTCCTGTGCTGATGTGAGGATATGCCAGGGAAGAAAAATTACGATAAGTATCTGATAACAATTTTCTGTTTTCCTGGCCCTACTTCACGTCAGCACACAATGGGATATAACTAGCTAAATAAATGGGCAGGAGAGAACACATGAAAAGAAACATTGACAACCAAAGAAAAGCTGTGTAACTCCTGTTGGTTAGGCGCTATTTGTAAATTTAGTTATCTGTGCTTTAGCTCAGAATTTTATGCCAAATTATGGGTTTCAGTTCAGCTGCGTTGCACATCTTCCACCTGACTGTGGGTGTCGCTGTCACCAGGAGTCAAGGTTGGAAATGCAATGGGCTGGGTGTATTGGGTTCCTCTTGCCCAGAAGCAGCCCAGCCGCTGTGCATTCTGTGGAGGGGTACTTAAGGGACAGACGTCGTTCTGGCGGGGTCTTCCGATCATGACCTGATGGCCCTCCTGGCCTCAGGGATGTGTTAGCAGCCTTTTGGTCCCGGGGCCTGCTTGCCCGAGGCTCTGCTACTGAGAGAAGGCCCAGGAGTTTCTGGGGCTTACTGACCCAGGGATGGTCCTGTGCTGTCTTCTCTGCAGGAAGAAGCCGAACAATTGAGGATTCAATTGGAGGACGCATCCTGGTCAATTTAACTCACTGTGCGGCTGGTTTGGCTGAAAGATCCTGGCACGTGTGCTGTGTCATTTCTTTGGAACTTTGCAAAGTGTGTGTGTGTGTGTGATTACATGATCCTGTGGCAGAGAACGTGTAACTTTGGTAACCAAACAGGGAACCCAAAAGGCCTTCGAGACCCTCAAGAAATTCTTCACCTCAGCCTCTGTTTTGAAACATCCAGATTCTGCTCTACCATTCGTACTTGAGGTGGATGCCTCCGAGATTGCTAGGCTCCAAAAATGTTAAACCTGACGCTCTGTTTTGGATGTTCTGTTTTGGATGTTTCCAAAATCAAACAAGCTTCCACAGAACAAATGTCTGTTTCTGAACCAGAATTACAGGCTAGAGATGGCTTACTTTGGCACGGGGACAAGATCTACATACTCAAAGGCCTACGAGTTTCTGTCTTAGAACTTTGTCATGACCATGCACTAGCCGGACATTCCGGCATAACCAAAACCACCGACCTGGTACAACGTACCTATTGGTGGCCCCAGATACGTGAGGACTGTAAAAGATTTGTGGAGTCCTGCACAACTTGCACCAGGAATAAGAGTCACAGAACCAAGGCCTGGGGGCTACTAAAACATTTGCCTGTTCCAGACAGACCATGGAGGATGTTATCCATAGACTTTATTGTTGAACTACCCCCGGCAGAAGATCATACCACTACTGTATCTTTGTGGTAGTTGATCGTCTGTCAAAGATGGCACACTTTTTTCCAATGAAAGGCACTCCCTCAGCCCCTGAAACGCACAGGTATTTAATTAAAGAAATCAGACTCCACGGGGTACCAGCCAACATCGTCTCAGATTGGGGGGGTACAGTTTACCTTCCAATTCTGGAGGTCCCTCTGTAAGGCTCTAGATATTGAACTGTAATTTTCCTCTGCTTATCACCCCTAGACCAATGGGCAAACTGAAAGGACTAATCAAACTCTCGAGCAGTATCTGCGCTGTTTCTCTTCTTTTGCTCAAAATGACTATATGTCCCTACTTTCGTTGGTTGAATTTGCCTAATATTATTCGATTCACTCCGCCACCAAACAGTCCCCATTCTTCGCCAACTTTGGCTTTCACCCTCCGTTTCTGCCCAACTCCCTTCCCGAATGTACGATACCAGCAGTTCAAGAAAAAATAAACTTCTTCTCTTCCAATAACAACTTTTGCAGGAAACCATGACCAGGACTCAGGAGCACAACAAGATAACGTTTGACAGGAAAAGACGAGGCAAATTAACACTGGTACCCGGCGACCTGGTGTGGCTTTCCACAGTGAACTTAAGAATGGCATGTCCCTCGAAGAAGCTGGGCCCCAAGTTCTTGGGACCATTCCCGGTAAGAAGGAAGATCAATGAAGTGGCTTACGAACTGGAACTCCCGAACTCCCAGTATTCCATGTGTCACTGTTGAAACCTTCTATTTCCAATCCTTTAACAAGTCGAAGTCCTGTTATTCCTGACCCTGTCATTTTAGACGGGGAAGAGGAATTTGAAGTAGAGGCTATCCTGGATTACAGGAGGAGAAGAACCAAAACCAGTTTCTGATTAACTGGAAGGGGTATGGACCCTAAGAAAATTCTTGGGAGCCCGGGGCGAACATCCACGCTAAGAGTCTGGTACAGTCCTTTAAAAGGTCCCATCCTGAAAAGTTTGCCCGGATGGGCATCCGGAGGCTGCCCCTTGGGTGGGGGGGGGGCAATGTCATGAAGATCCTGCCAGAAACAGGCACCTCAGACTCTTGTTCCCGATCGCAGGTGCAACCGTGCATGCGTGTGCACGCACCTCTGTTGGCCCCGGGCGGGCTATTTAGGCCTGCCTGTCAACTACAGTCCCCGCTGTCTGCTCTATAGTGTTTGTGTACCTGAAACCTGATCTGTGATTTTACCTGTGAAAGACCCCGGCTTACCTGTGACTATTCCAGCCATGACCCTTGGCCTGTTCTGACTATTCTTCTGCCTGCACCTCTGTACCTTTGCCGACCGCCTGATAACCGACCCAGCCTGTCTGACCATCCCGTCTACTTCTGCTGCACGGTTCCTGTCTGTTCCCGGTTCCAGTCCAGTCTGTTCCAGTCTGCTGAGCTGTGCCTGTCTGTTCCTGGTCCCGATCCAGTGTTCCAGCTCCTGCCTGCCAAATCTGTCTGCTGCTTTAGCTTCTGTTTCCCAGTTCCTGAGGAGTTCCTAGGTGTCTGGACTACCCCTATCTTTGTTGATCCTGCCAGACACTCCCCGCTCCTGTGCCTTCTGTTACTTTACCAGGGGCCGCAAGTGGGAGCCATAAGGGAGGCCTCCTTCTGCTATATTGGGCTTACCACCATCAGGTAAGTGACGGTACAACTAATAGTTGTCCTGTGGACAGATTCTCCCACCTGAGCTGTGGATCTCTACAATTCCTCCGTAGTTATCATGGGCCTCTTGGCTGCTTCTCTAATTAATGCTCTCCTTGTCCGGCCTGTCAGTTTAGGTGGACGGCCATGTCTTGGTAGGTTTGCAGTTGTGCCATATTCTTTCCATTTTTGGATGATGGATTGAACAGTGCTCTGTGAGATGTTCAAAGCTTGGGATATTTTTTTTTATAACCTAACCCTGCTTTAAACTTCTCCACAACTTTATCTCTGACCTGACCTTCATGATGCTGTTTATTCACAAAGGTTCTCTAGCAAACCTCTGAGGGCTTTACAGAACAGTTGTATTTATACTGAGATTAAATTACACACAGATGTACTCTATTTATTAGTTAGGTGACTTCTGAAGGAAATTAATTCCACTAGATTTTAGTTAGGTGTATCAGAGTAAAGGGGACTGAATACAAATGCACACCACACTTTTCAGAAATGTATTTGTAAAAAATGTTGAAAACCACTTATCATTTTCTTTCCACTTCAGAGAAGGGAATACCTGGAGCTGCCCCAAACATGCCCCTGGCAAAAACGCTACGCCTCCGCAACTTTGACAGGCAAGTGCAGTATTCTCAAAGCAAAGTTGCGGCGGCGTAGCATAAATAGGCCGGCGTAAGCCCGCCTAATTCAAATATGGAACATGTGGGCGTGTCTTATGTTAATGTATTGTGACCCCACATAAATGACGCTTTTACGAACGGCGCATGCGCCGTCCGTGAAAGTATCTCAGAGCGCATGCTCCAAATTAACCCTCAAAAAGCCAATGCTTTCGACGTGAACGTAAATGACGCACAGCCCTTTTCACGAACGACTTACGCAAACGCCATAATCGACGGAAAATTCGACGCTGGCCTGACGTCCATACTTAACATTGGCTGCGCCTCATATAGCAGGGATAACTGTACGCCGGAAAAAGCCTAATGTAAACGGCGTATCTGTAATGCGACGGCCGGGCGTACGTTCGTGAATTGGCGTATCTAGCTGATTTACATATTCTAGGCGTAAATCAGCCTACACGCCCCTAGCGGCCAGCGTAAATATGCAGTTAAGATCTTAGAAAAATTCTGGCGTATCGGATTCTTTGAATCAGGCGCCAAGATACGACGCCTCAGACTCAGAGATACGACGGCGTATCTTCTACGTGAATCTGGGCCATAGTGTGCATTGTTTTGATTTGCTGTGCTTGGCCACAGCTTATCATATTGTACAGATGGGCTGTGATTGGCCCTGTCTGTACCATGTGATCACTTTGACCAATCACAGCTAGCAAAACAATTGTACACAATGAATGGCATGAAAGGAATCCATCCATTGTATACAAATGCCATGTGATCTGCTGTGATTGGTCACAGTGACCACATAGTTCCAGCAGCAACCTGGTACAGTCATCTGTTATCTGTTGTGACACAGAAATGTAAAGCTGCAATATACAACATTTTTGTTGTTGGGTTTAATACGGATGTAAAGATCTATCTTATTCTGTATGTATGGATTCTGCACAGTAGCACTTTTCTTGTCCTGTATGCTTGGTGTAATTCTTCTGTATGTTTAGACTCTTCACAGTTCTACTTGCAACAGTTCAGTACTATCGCTTCTTACCTTCCATATCCAAAAAGTACTTCCAGACTGTGTTACGTGGAGATTGGGGGTATTCTCCAATGACAGGACCCAGAGTAATAATTTGAGGTTGGGAAATATTAGGTTTCAAAGCTTGAATGAAATCCACTCCAGACAGGGGCTAGAAGGACACAAATGAAAAATAAAATACTATATTTTATTTTTTTTGTTTACAAAAGTTTTTTATTGTAGAAAAATAATTTGCATACAAGCAACGTTAGCACATGTAAGTAGAGGAAAAAGAACATCACAGATGTACACAAAAGAAGATACATAGAATGGTCAATGATGGGTAATCACATCGGTTCCAAGTTGAGGCTTAGACTAACCAACCGGAGCAATATAGAACATGGTAATATCTATAGAGGGAATAGTACAATCAATCAGAGAGTGACCAGTATGCCCATTTTGTTTCAAAGATGTGACGGCTATCATTAAGTATATGGTAGATTCTCTCCGAGAGCATCAGGAGATCCATCCTATCTAGTACCTGAGGCCATAATATAACATCAGATCTCCAGTTAAATGCAATCATCCACTGAATAGAGCTACAGAGTGAATGGAAGAGTCTAGAACATGGAAGAGGCACATCAGGGATGTTGTCATAAAGGAGGCAAATTTGAGGTGTGAGATGGAATCTATGTTTGGAAGATTTTTCAAACCTATTGGCTGCCTCCAGCCACAGGGGCGACAAGCGTGGGCAGCTCCAGAATAGGTGAAGTAGTGTGCCCTCTGTCTGGCAGCCCCTGAAGCAATACGGGGAGAGTGTAGGGTAAAAGGTGTGAATCTTAGACGGGGTAAGGTACCATCTGGCGAACAATTTCATTGGGGTTTCTCTGAAGGAGATTGCTCTATTGCTTTTCCGAAGATTCGCCGACATGGTAAGCCAGGTGTCAAGGGGAGGGTAACATTCAGTTCGGCCTCCCATTGAAGCATAGGGTGGGACTTTTCAGGGATGGAGTGAGAATTAAGGTAGTTCTATAATCTGGAAATCATACCCCTGTCCCTGGAGGAAGACAGGCACACTCTCTCGAAAACAGTGAAAAATACTATATTTTAAACACCGTAAAGGTTTTCTTTTATGCTGCTGCCTAAAGGGAAATGGTTAACCTATCCTCTTAGTTTAAGCCCTTCTTATAGAAAGTGAACCGTTAATCCCCCTCTTTTGGCAGAACCCCATATATTGGGCGGAGTCCAGTGGATTATACGGATCTATGTGTGCTTTGCAGTGCTTGCGGTACCCAGAAGGTGGTTCCTGGATAGCCCTGTATTGTTGCAGGCCCTAGCCCAGCAATCAATACGTGGGACAGCGAGGGGCCAAACTACATGCCCATTAGAAGAAAATCATTGCAGAGAGACTGCCTAAAGAAACTCAGGTAAAGAATAAGCTGCCTAAACTGTATTCAGGGATGGCACGGAGTATGAATTTTAGTAATGCTTACAGTGAAACCAATAAAAATGCAAAATATCTTTAACCCCTTCCATACAGGGCATTTTCACCCCCTTCCTGCCCAGACCAATTTTTAGTTTTCAGCGCTGTTGCACTTTGAATGACAATTGCGTGGTCATGCAACACTGTACCCAAACTAAATCTTTATGTTTTTTTCCCTCCACAAATAGAGCTTTCGTATTCTTATATTCTAATTTTTGGGGCATGTAATAGGCGGCACTTACTTCTGTATCCGGTGAATGCCTATTGTACCACCAGCCATGAAATACAACGTTGTTTGCTGTCAGGCGAACGCCTGTGGCCGTGGACTAATACTATATGTACTCGCAAAGTACCTGAGCTATATTGCCTCTCATACGCAATTAATACTTGGTACTACAAATATTATATGTACTCTCAAAGTACCTGAGCTATATTGCCTCTCATATGCAATTAATACTTGTTACTACAAATACTATATGTACTCTCAAAGTACCTGAGCTATATTGCCTCTCATACATTTCTATTAGTTGCCAGTACAACTTGTGTATTATACGTGTATCCTCAAAGTACCTGAGCTACACTATCTCTCGTATGCAATTAATGCTTGTTACTACAAATACAACTTACTACGTGCTTGACAGAAGTATAAGATACGTATAGGCCTTGTCCTAATTGTTGCACATGTTCGCTCTAACTTTTCTATGCTAGGGGTTGATTCTATTTCATAGCATCTCCCCTAGTGGCCTAAATACATCTCTACATGCTAAGGTTGATATGATGTGGAGAACCTCCAAACTCCTATTGCTAGGAGTGACGCCTGGAGTCCCTTACTGATAATCACCTGCATGTAGTGGTGTATTGGGATATTGACCTGCATTGAATTCCTTGCTAACTGCAGTTGTGGTTCACTCCGTTCACCAGTGCTGTTACAATGCCTAATGTACCACTAGCCACAGAATACAAGGTTGTTTGCTGTCAGGTGAACTCCTGTGGGCTAATTTTTGGGGCCTGTAATGGCCGACACTCACTTCTGTATCCGGTGAATAGCTTAATGTACCTCCAGCCACAGAATACAAAGTTATTTGCTGTCAGGTGAACCGCCTGTCGGCTAATTTTTGGGGCTTGTAATGGCCGGCACTTACTTATGTATCCGGTTTTTCTCTTAATTGTTTTGGTAGGTCAGTGTCCATATTGTGGGACTAGTTGTGCACAGCTAGTAAGTATTTTGTGGCTGCAAATATGACCTGCAGGTTTTTAATATTCGCCTGCCATTAAAGTCAATGGGGCCCGCCGCAAACTTGCGGTTCGCAGACATTTGCGAAAGTTTGTGGTTAGCATTCGTGAACCGTCCCGTCGGATGTTCATCCATCACTACCCATCACTAGTAAGGGGTACATAGGGGTAAAAACAAAATGCACTGTGTAAATAAGAACACAAACAGTTTTTGACAAGTTTAGGATTAAAAAAAGTTTCACGATGCACATGAGTAGTGAAGTAGATCTTTGTCAATTATGATGCCCACCAGCTTGCCAAACTAAAAAAAAGTTGTCCGCCCTGACACAACTTGTTCCGTCTTTTCTCTCCTGTCAAATGACAGTGGGTTGGTGTCACGATCGCTACCGTGCCAAACAGACAGCGAGGCGTGGTCACGCCCCAAGTGGCTCTGGGTGGGATTGAACCCAGGACTTCTCCATTGCTGCTCCAGGACTTTGCCTCTGAGCCACTTCTCAAGTTGATATTCTGCTTGCTGTCCATCAAAGCCTGGTTCTGAACTATGTGCTGATTGCCTGTCTTTGGATCTCCCTGCAATCTGCACCTGCCTATCCTGGTCCAGCTGAGGCAGGTTACCCAATCAACCAGGGTATAAAGCACTGCCTCACTCTGAGGGATTTGTCAGTTCATTGTTCTCTGATGGTCCTGTCTGTGCCAACGGATCCTGTGGTTGTCTTCAGCCTACTAGACCGACCCCGGCTTCTGACCCTTTTGGCTTATGTACCCTGGAATGCTGCTGTCTCCTGCCCTTTGACCCCGGCCTAGGGTTGCCAACTCATCCCTTTAAAACAGAACACATATTAATTACACAGGTTCTGTGGCTGATTAAGGAGGTAATTAAACTCATTTGGTGCCTTATTTGCATTAAATTAGCCTCAGAACCTGTGTAATTCATATGTGTTCTGTTTTAAAGGGATGAGTTGGCAACCCTACCCTGGCCTGTACTTTCGGATTTTCCCTGCCTTCTCCAGCACTTGACCCACGGCTTGTGCCCCGGATTTGTCTTTGGTTCCTGTCTGCAACCCTGAACTTTCCGTCAGTAGTTACCTGACTCTCTCTGGAATCCTGGACCACGGCTATACTTCAACTATCCTTGGCAAATCCCTATCAAGCCCCCGTGCACAGACTCACAGCCCAGGTAGTGTCTTACCTTATTACTGTGGGCTGTGTGTATTTGTAAGGGTGAGCATACAAACCTGCAAAATGGACTCCACTCAAGGTAAGCCCTTACAGTTGGGTCTCCTGATTACATCATTGACCATTTTTGGGGGTTTTTCTTTTGTGTGGGGTCCACCTTAAAATAATTCCAGACCTGAAGGGCCTAGTATGGATTGGGGTGGGGGGGGGGCACTTGTGCTGCTTTTTTATTTCATCCCCAGCTCTTTGCTTTACATGATCAGCCATGTAAGTGAATGGGGCTGGTGGCACCCATCAGCGTCCTTAACAACTACTGAAAGCAAGAAAATTGTATGCCTGTTGTTTTTATGATACTGCTTATTGCTTGCTGGCTTTATTTTCTCAAGTGATTGTAATGCTTTATTTTTTTTAAATACAATAACAAACATTTCATACTTACCTGCCCTGATCCACCTCTTCTGGGTTTCCCCAACACTCCAGACTCCTGACTACTCTCCACTTTTTTTACAGTGGCACTCTTGGGGGCTCACTCCTGAGCCACCCTGTCTGCATCTATTGACAAAGACTGCTCTTTTGCACATTGCTGGATCGAAATCAGGCTCAGGTAAGTATAGGGGGTTGACAGGTGGATCCTGTGGTGACACAGGCAAAAAGCAAAGCTTAACACTGCCCCCACTCCTGGAATTGCCTCCGTTTTTTGCTAGTGTCCATAGCTGTTAGACCATTCTCTCTCTGCTGAGAAAGCTTTTTCTTCCTTAATATATACATTTCTACTTGAACTGCCTTCCTCTGCTGAGCCTCAGTGCTCTATAGCAGTGGCAATTTTCCAGAATGATACTTATTGATGTTTCGCTTCCAGAGGGAAAGTACCCGGATTCCAGTAAAAGAACAGAGACTGCTTGTAAGCTGATTTGTCACTGGATCCCATCTGTGGTGCTCACTTTGACAGGTGGTGGCATCTGCGAATTAGCGTGTGGGGTGCTTTACAGGTCCAGGGCTGTGGTCTTCTCCCTGAAGACTCTATTAGATGTCTCTTCTGGATGAGGTGAATAATGCCATCGAACATGAGGCAAGTACTGTTACTGTAGCTAGAATGCTGGTTAGCTGAACTCCCCTGCAATAAGCAGTTGGAATGCATACCAATCGAGGATGAAGCAGAAGTAGCAGAAGCCTATGGAGCAAAAGCTATATTTGTCTGTAACCAAGAAGAACTCGGGTGAAACAAAAATCTTCCTTTCGGAAAAATTCTGCCTAGATGGGCAACAAACCTTCCTCGCTATGAAGGAGCACCACCATTTTTGCAAGTGGGAGAGGCTTGGCAGCCTTTGTGGCTGTATGGATCCAATATATCTCCGATGTATGGGTTGAAGATGTTGTGTCCAGAGGTTATAAGCTGGATTTTCATGTCATGCCTTCTTCATACTTAATGCTGTCAAACGTGCCTACTGCACACAATCAAAAAACAGCTGTGTTTGCTGGTTTGGAGCAGTTGCACTCCAAGGGGTCATTGCCCCGGTTTTGGAACCAAGAGGGTTTGAGAGTTACTATTTCAATGATGCCCAGGCCAAACGGTGATGTGCAACACATTTACATGTTTAAAAGTTCTGTATGGAATCTGTAAGGTCAGTTGTTGCCTTGGTGGATGTCAAGGATGTCTACCACCGCATTCCTATATTTTTGCTTCATCGGCACAACCATCACTCTGCATTGGGGGGAAGAACATTTTCAGTTTGTGGTTCTGCCTTTTGGCCTAGCCATGGGACCGCAAGTGTTCATGAAGGTGCTGGCCCCAGTCTTAGCTCTTCTGTGAGCCAGGGGTACCCCAGTCAAAAGAAGGCATCAGGGCAAATGTGCAACAGGCAGTGCAAGTCCTGCAGAAGTTTGGCTGGGCCCTCAATCTCAAGAGACGGACCCTGAAGCCATCATACCAACTGGAGCATCTAGACCATGTCCTGGACATGATCTTGGCACATGTTTTCCTTCCCCAGGAACAACTGTAGTCCACATTGCAGGAGATGAGTTTCCTGAACACCCTTCCATTTGTTTCTGTATGAGGGTGCTGGGTTTGATGGGAGCCTCCTTTAAGGCAGTCCCCAATGCGAAGTTTCAATACTAGTTGCTTGCTGGTTGATGTATGCCCGTTTTATACTGCAAATATCATTTGCAGGTTTTGTTATACTGATTTTTGCATCTTGATTTTGTGATACTGCTTGCTGCTTTGTGTTTTCTTTATACTGCGTGTTACTTTACTGGTGGACAAATTCACTTAAGGGCTCCTGTGCGCAAGTCCACTTTTTACAACTTCTGGCCAAGTAAAAATACCTAATAATACCTATTCACTCTGTGTTGATTGACAGCTAGATAGACGTTAGCCATATCTAGCTGCTACAATACCCATCTGATCCATATATAATAAAAATGGAACTCAGAGTCCCAAAGAACCCATGTGCTGCTGCTGCATTGGATGCACAGCTGGTATGTTTTCCCCCATGTGGTTTACTGGTTTTATGCAATGAGAGAGTGGGTAACCGCTCAAAGAGAACCAGGTAATCTAATTCCTGTGGTCCGAGCCAAGGGTGCAGGCAGTGCAATCAAAATGCAGGTTAGGATGAAGGAAAAAAGCTGGGACAGCCGCACTCCAAAAAAACTCCTCCTTTAATTAAAAATCACAAAATACATGCCACAGCAAAAAACAGCACAACAAAAGAAAAGCTGACGTTTCGCACTATGCCTTAGTGCTTCTTCATAGCTAACCTACTGGTTTTATGCAATGACGTCAAAGGGTCTAGACAGAAAGAAGACAGTAAAGATTCTGAATAATGCATGTTATTTTTTAGAAACCTAATTTCTGTGTAAAGAGTAAAAATAAATATATGTATATTGGGAAAGCAAGGTATTATAGTTGTAAAATTGTTGATGGGTTGCACACCCTCTCTATTTGTCCTGGTGACCATTACCACACACCTTATCTTCCACAAAGGAGCCCTCTTCTGTTTGTGGGCAAAACCTACCTGTCGTCAATGGGACTCCTCTATAGGGTTAACTGCTTTAAGCTATCAGGTGCTTTTTCTCTACCAAAACTGACTTTCCTAGGGTCACTTACCACATTTACACTGTGGGCCTGATCCACAAAAGGGATACGCCGGCGTATCTACTGATACGCCGTCGTATCCCTGTTTCTATCTATGGAACTGATCCACAGAATCAGTTTCTCATAGATAGGCAGAAGATCCGACATGTGTAAGGGACTTACACTGTCGGATCTTAGGAAGCAGTACCGCGGCCGCCGCTGGGGGCATTTATCGTCGTAATCCAGCGTCGGGTATGCAAATTAGCACTTACGGAGATCCACGAAGCTTTTTCGCTTCGTTTTTTCTCCGTAAGTATTAGTTTGCCGTCGCAAAATTAGGGCTGCTTTTTCAAAGTGTAAACTGTTTACACCTTGTAAAAGTATACCCTTCTATCCCGCGTCGCTGTCAATTTTTTTTTTTTTTTTTTTCCGCCGCAACTCTTTTTTTTTTTTTTTTTTACGCCCGTCGTGATTCTCAAAACCCGGCGCAACGTAAATCCGCGCAAAGCACGTCGGGAAAATAACGTCGGGAGCATGCGTAGTACGTCCGGCGCGGGAGCGCGCCTAATTTAAATGGGACTCGCCCCATCAGATTAGGCACGCCTTGCGACGGACGGATTTAAGTTACACCGCTGAAAATTTCTAGGTAAGTGCTTTGTGGATCAGGCACTTAGGTAGAGATTTTGCGGCGGTGTAACTTAAATGGCAAAAGTTAAGTTACGGCTGGTTTTTGTGGATCAGGCCCTGTGTTTCTTTCTTTGTATACTATGTCAGGTTTTTTCAGGTTTCTTCAGGGGTGCTTTGGCAATATGCCTAAAAATTGCCCAAAAAGTGTATACAAACCAGCAGATGGATAAAGCCTGAATTTTAGTTAAAAAGGAATTCAGTGTGCACCATTACAACCTTCAGCTGCCAGCATTCTAACAACCAATGTTGTCATTGGTTGAAAAGGAGGACGTCAGGCACCTGCACAGCATCCTTATTTGCCCCTCTCCATCAGCACCAGGGTCACAATAGCTGATTGAGAGAAACTGAGGGGTAAGAGAAACATTGGAATATTAGAGTAGCACCCTCTAGTAGTGCGCTAGAGAGGATAGGTAACTTTAAGCAGACCTGGCTGGTTGCTAGACCTGTTTGTTTTCATTCTGGGCTAGGAGTGTCTCAGGGTAGTACTGGGTGACTTACAGATAGTATCATCAAGACCTCCCACTTCTTTCCAGAATCTTCTGGTGCTTTCTAGAAAAGGAGGTGGGGAGGTGGGGGCCACGTGGGGTGTCTGGGGGAGCCCTGACAAATCCCCAGTTTGGATTGGCAAGGTCGGGCCTCCTTAAATACCCAGGGACAGCCCAGGAAGGGAGGAGTTGTCGAGTTGTACTGTGGAAGAGCTGGAGAGAGAGAGTGCGGAGGCTGCCTGGGCCTTTGAGGGAGCTCCCCATGGGTGCAGAACCAGAAGAGTGGACTGTGGTAGAAGGGACAGTGGAAGTAGGCAGCTGCAGCCAGGAGGGCTGGCAGGGCCTGAAGAGGGCTTACTGGTATCAGTAGTCACAGTTAGGACAGCTAGCACAAGGATTTTTCTGCTGCAGTATTCAAGCCCACGGTCCCAGCCTGCAAAGGGCATTTGCTGCAGCCTTGCAGAGTCAGTGTCAGGCCTAACCAACAAATGGCGCTAGCTGTTCCTGGGAAACCAAGTGATGTGCTGGAGGAGACTAGGAGTAACAGTCTGCAGCAAGTGATGTGCTGGTGGAGTGAGGAATAATTGTCAGGTCACCTGTGGCCAGGTGACAAGTGCACCCCATAGGGGTCAGGGATGCACCACAGGGTAGTGAACCCTATAGCCGACTGCTGCAATCAGAGAGGAAGCGTGAGCCCAAGATTCCCCAGGGCACGGAGTCTAAGACCCAGCTTTGTGTTCACCAGAGCCTCTAGTGGTGAGGATGGCCTTCGCTGCAGCTGGATCCAGGCCGCGTCCCCTGGGATCCCCTAGGTCACGCTCCGCAGGGAGAGAGGGGAAGCAGCAACCAGGACAAGCGATAGTGATGGGTAAGCCGAGGTCAGGGCAACAGTCAGACTAGGGTAACCGAAGGACAGGCAAAAGGTCAGGGTCACAGGCAAACAGGAGAAGTCAGGGACAAAAACGGTACACAGGAAGGTAAACGTAGCACACTGCAGACAGGAACTAAAGCTAACAACAAGGTTGAACAGCAAAGCAGACCTGCCGTGCAACAGTTAATATAGACTTCCTGGGATGGCCTGGGATGGGGCCATACAGGAAGGAGAGATGATAAAAAGGCATCCAGAAGAGGGTCAGGCCTCTAATGGACACATGAGGAGAAGGTAAGCTGCCAGACATCATTGCATGTCCATGACAGTAATGAGTTTCAAGCAAGTTTGTGATGGAGGAAGCTGAAGGAGTATGTACAGGGGAGTGTACATAATTTGTCCCAAAACCAATTGCTGTTTCTATCATACACGCTGGGCATCCCATATCTCCCATCCCCATCCAAGTTATACCCCTCAATAAAACAAAACAAAACAAAGTTCACTGACTGCTTTATGTCTCAGAGTGTGTGAGGTTTAACAGTTAACAAATCTAGAGCAGGATACCCAGTGAGAAAGAATGACTTACCCTGAGTGTCCTCGTCAGTATATCCTTATCGGTTTCAGAAAAAGACACGTCCAGCTCGGTGGTGAAAAATTCCTCAGAAGTTGAAAAATAAAGAGCCACAGTGGCCTCTGTGTTCCCAATATTCTTTATCCATTGTATGCTGAGCCTGGGCACAAAGAACACCTGGCCACATGTAACGGTGAATGTCACAACATTGGCACTTATATTTGATTCCTTTCCTCCTTCTATTATTCCGACCCACACTGTTCCCTTGAAAACAAAAGAACAAATATTGTAAAATGTTTACATACAATACAGTCTCTAAAATTGGATGAGATCAGGACTCTGTGCAGGCCAGTCAAGTTCCTCCACCCCAAACTCCCTCATCCTTGTCTTTATGAACTTTGCTTTGTGCACTGGTGTGCAGTCATATTGGAACTGGAAGGGGCCACCCCCAAACTGTTACCACATATTTGGGAGCATGAAATTGTCCAAAATGTCTTGGTATGCTGATGCCTTAAGAGTTCTCTTCACTGGAACTAGTGGGCCAAGCCCAATCTCTGAAAAACAACCCCACACCATAATCCCCCTCCACCAAATGATTTGGACCAGGGCACAAAGCAAGGTCCATACAGACTTGGATTCCCCACCATTGGTAATCAGAGGGAGGAATAGTGCCTCATCATTGGTGTCAGTTGGAGGAATAGTGTCCCGAAGGCCAGATAAAGGCAAGCAAAGGGCTGCAGTTTGGTGATCACTAGTTTATTGAATTGAGTCTCCTGTATGTTATGACAGATATACGTGATACAGATATAACAGTAGATACAGATTCTATTAAAGTGGAGGTTCACCCGGAACTAACATTTTTTAACCTTAGATTCCTGCTCATTTTGTCTAGGGGAATCGGCTAGTTGTTTTAAAATCGAAGCTGTACTTACCGTTGTAGAGAGCGATCTTCTCTGCCGCTTCCGGGTATGGGCTGCGGCACTGGGCGTTCCTATTTTGATTGACAGTCTTCCGACGGTCGCATCCATCGCGTCACGATTTTCCGAAAGTAGCCGAACGTCGGTGCGCAGGCGCAGTATAGAGCCGCACCGACGTTCGGCTTCTTTCGGCTACTCGTGACGCGATGGATGCGACCGTCAGAAGCCTGTCGGAAGACTGTCAATCAAAATAGGAACGCCCACTCCCGAAGACCATACCCGGAAGCGGCGGAGAAGATCGCTCTCTACAACGGTAAGTACAGCTTCGATTTTAAAACAACCAGCCGATTCCCCTAGACAAAATGAGCCTCAATCTAAGGGTAAAAAAATTGTTATGGGTGAACTCCCGCTTTAACAAAGACAAGCAGTGGATTTTGCATTGCATATAGCAAATCTACATTTAAGCCATGCATATTTTTTTAAATTTTCATTAAAATATCATCTATTCGCAGTTGTTCAGCCATATATTCCTGTAGTTACCTGGATGACAAACCCATGAACATTGGCCTGCAGATTCCAGTGGGGGACACGTAGCCCTCCGGGTTTTAGATATAAAATACATAAGGATATTCCAGCTTGATGGTTATGGATGGATGTTCCAAAAATAAGCGCTTCTAAACTTGTATAATTCAACTGGTTCTCTCTGTATTTCGCACATTGGATCCCACCTCCTTCAAACGTCTCATTCTACAGAAAGTAGAAAAACAATATAAATATACCAAATAATATAATTAAACATTTTTAGTGCACTGTTAAAAAGTAAATTTGGGGTAAAAAATCTCCTGCAACCTCTGTAATATTAGGTTGCACATTGTTTTGAAATGCCTCTTTAAGCATTGACTTACCTCCTTAGACCAGTCTGTTCAGACAGTATGATCATCCGCTGACTTGGTACCATCTACAGGCACCTTAACACGTCTATAAGGCACAGAAGTTGAATCCAATTGCAATTTTACTTCAGCTAATTGCAGTACAGAGGGGGCCAGATTCTCAGAAGAGATACGGCGGTGTATCTCAAGATACACCGTCGTATCTCTGTTTTTGGCCCCAGGTATCTATGCGTCTGATTCCTAGAATCATTTACGCATAGATACGGCGTAGATCCGACAGGTGTAAGTGACTTACACCGTCGGATCTTAGATGTAATTCTACGCTGGCCGCTAGGTGGCGTTTACATTGTTTTCTCATTTGACTATGCAAATGAGTCTGATACGCCGATTCCCGAACGATTTTGCGCCGCCTCGACGTCGTTTCCGTAAGCGTAAGGTTACCCCTGCTATATGAGGGGTAACCTTACGTCAGTCCGCCGTATGCCATGTTAAGTATGGCGTTGGGTCAGCGTCATCTTTTTCCGTCGCTTACGTCGTTTTACTAAGTCGTTCGCAAATAGGACTTTACGTCAATGACGCTCACGTCGGCTTCATTGACTGGAGCATGCACTCTGGGCTATTTTTACGGCCGGCGCATGCGCAGTTCGATCGGCGCGGGGGCGCGCTTAATTTAAATACAAGCCGCCCCCTTTGAATTACGCGGCCATACGCCGGGCCATTTACACTACGCCGCCGCAAATTACAGAGCAAGTGCTTGGAGAATACGGCACTTGCTCCAGTAAGTTGTGGCGGCGTAGTATAAATGGCTTACACTACGCCGCTGCGGATTCTATGTGAATCTGCCCCAGGATGTTTTTCCAGTCTTTTGAAGTGTAATGCCGCGTACACACCATCACTTTATGTGATGAAAAAAAACGAAGTTTTTAAAAACGTCACTTTAATTGACCATGTGTGGGGGAAAACGTCGTTTTATGTCTTGTGAAAAACGACAAAAAAAATTGAATTTCAATTTTATGTGTCGCTTTTCAAAACTTCGTTTTTTACTTCACAGAAATTGACCGTGTGTAGCAAAAAACGACGTTTAAAACAACGTTTTTACACCCGCGCATGCCCAGAAGCTAGTTATGAAGTGAGCTTCAATGGAAAAAAGTGGTGAACGTAACCTCGCTTTGCTAGAGCATTGTGAAAAAACGATGGTGTGTAGGCAACTTCGTCTTTGAAAATTGAAGTTGCAAAAACGCGTTTTTTACTTCACAGAAAATTACGTTTTTTTTTCATCACATAAAGTGATGGTGTGTATGCGGCATAAGAAGACATTTATTTCCAAAGCCCTGTCTCTACAAAGTATTAACACTAAGTAGAGAGAGAAAAAAAACGCTCAGTAGTCTTCAAAGAACCTCCTCACTGGAACCAAACCATGGGTGCCGGCAATGCAATAGTGATGCAAAAATATGAAGGAAACTTGGACAGCCGGCGGCTGTCCAAGTTTCCTTCGTATTTTTGCAAAGTATTAACACTGTATTAACTGTATTAACACTGATTGAAGGAACATGAAATAACTGGGGAGGATCTATCTAGGAATGAGACCCCATTCACACCTGAGCATTTTGTAGCTTGAAGCCTGAAGCTACAAAATGCTGGAGGGGAAAAAATCAATTATTCTCTATGGAGATGGTTCACATCTCCACTCCAAAACGCCTGAAGCCAGATGCTCTAAAATGCCTGCAGCTCAAACAAGTTCTGGGACATTTTTTTTAGGCAGATTTGGGTGTTTTTTCTACTTTTTACATTGGTGACCTTTTGACCTGTACAAATCGCGACAAAACGCGGTTAAAACGCAGCCCAAAAATCGCGACTTTCTGCCTGAAAACGCCTATGCTCAGGTGTGAATGGGGCCTGAACTAACTACACAAAGGGAAAAGCAGAGGTAGAAACCAGAATCAAATAATAAACAAGTTGTAGGGCCCAACACCTCCACCAGTGTTGCCAACCGTACGCATGTAGCGCTACCCCCGAAGGAGCCGCTGGTTAATTTGGGATCTACTCTCTTTTGGCTCAGCTCACCCCTGTTTAACTAGCTCGAACCCTCCCTTGACACATCAGAAGCCTGGTGGTGGAGTTACTGTGACCTCTGTTGAGCTAGGGTCACAATAGCAGTAACAGTATAACAATAGAATTACCTGTTGTTAGGGACGGCTCCTCCAGGCAAGAAAATACACTCTACACAGTGAATGTAAGTTTAAATGAAAAGGGTAAGTTTACTTCATGGAAACTTAAGGGAACAAGCATAGGTTTGAATTATGAACACAAATGGTAAGCAATGACTCACTATGATTCGCAAGGGCCCTTGCAGGAATCAGTAATTTAAAACAGTATCAGTAATTTATGACAGTAAGGAAACTTAACTAGGGATGGTATCACTCATTTAAACTAGGGTAAACAGTCTATGCTCACGAGCGCACTCTAGCGGGCAGTCCTACAGAACAGTAAATGATCACGATGCGGCCGGTTGGTGCACATAAGACATTGTAATCCAAGGCGGCAGTTAATGAGGGAACTTAAACAACCAGATGTCTGGAACAACGAACGTTGGTGAGCCGACACTCGTCAGTGTCAGTCACTTCCACAAACACCCAAACAGTTAACTAGGCCTCTAAGTTTCGGGTTGAGGCCGAGAATGGGTCTCCGGCCTGTGAGGTGGCCCTAGGTGTCTGTGTAAACAGAGAGTCAGAAGTTGAGCAAGTGCTCTCCCACTCGACAGGCCGATCCGCCTGAATTCTCCTCAGAAGGCGCGCTGGTGAATCACCGCTTCACAGTTCAAGAATCCCGGACGAGGGTGCTCCACTGGTTCGACTGACAGCTGGATTTCCTCTACGATCTCCGGGTACACAGGCTGGATGCTGGAGTCTTGCTTCTTTCCAGACAGCTGGTCTCTCAGTAGATTTAGGCCTAGGCTTCTGGCCTAACCATACGGCTGTGCTCTGTCAGCAGCTCCGCAGAGGAGAGAAGTGCAGGTCCTGAGAGCGAAATCAGCAGCGCCCTTTCTTTAAGTAACCTCCCCCATAAGTCTGTGCGGAGGTGTCACGTGTTTAAAAACGCAGGGCATTGTGGGAAGTGTAGTCTGTTTCTCCTAAGAGTCAATGGAGTCCATATCTACTGCTACTCTCAATTCCACAATGCATAACTCCTTAAAGGTAACTTGCATATTTACAATGGTGTGGATAAAGTTCCAGCGGGGATAGCCTGTCGTAAGGTTCTGACAGGATGACCCCGCTACACGTAAATTTACGCACAGTACGTAAATGTAACCCCTTTTTCGGGGTGTACGTAAAGTCAGTGATTGTACACCGGCGCCCATAAAAAACATGGCCGCGAGCCGGCCATATACAACTGCGCATGCGCCGTTCCGAAGCCGGCCGAGCTCAGGGAAACATGTTCACGCTAGGCCGGGCGGCACACGCGCAGTAATGCGATGATGCCATTTTTGAAGAGACCTCAGCGGCTGGCGTAAGCCGCGCGAGTCTCCTGCACTCAGTGCATGGCACGCAATCATAGCACTGACAGGATGCTGACGTTCTCGAGGTGAGTGAAACTGGGGAGATACAAGCGTGACAGTGAGTGAGAGGAGAGCCTGGACATTACTGGGATCCAGTGGGAGCCTGAAGCCGTGCCATGCAGGGGACACAGACTGATGTGCTCTGTCCACCACATTACTTCTCGAAATCATCAGTGTGCTGTGTCCTCCTCCTGTGCCCCTTTCCCCTCTCCACAGGTCAGTGGAGAGGTGAAAGGGGCACAGGAGGATGACACAGCACACTGATGATGTGAAGAAGTAATATGATGGTGGTGGACAGAGGAGGAGGCTAATGTGAGGAGGGCACCATCATGTCCGCAGTCTCCACCGGCACCACCAGTAGTATGTCCGCAGCCTCCGTCCACCTCCTGTAGTATGTCCGCAGCCTCCGTCTACCTCCTGTAGTATGTCCGCAGCCTCCGTCCACCTGCTGTAGTATGTCCGCAGCCTCTGTCCTCCTGCAGTATGTCCGCAGCCTCCGTCCACCTCCTGTAGTATGTCCGCAGCCTCCGTCCACCTGCTGTAGTATGTCTGCAGTCTCCGTCCACCTGCTGTAGTATGTCCGCAGTCTCTGTCCACCTCCTGCAGTATGTCCGCAGTCTCTGTCCACCTCCTGCAGTATGTCCGCAGTCTCTGAACACCTCCTTGTAGTATGTCCGAAGTCTCTGTCCACCTCCTGTAGTATGTCCGCAGCCTCTGTCCACCTGCTGTAGTATGTCCGCAGTCTCTGTCCACCTGCTGTAGTATGTCCGCAGTCTCTGTCCACCTCCTTGTAGTATGTCCGAAGTCTCTGTCCACCTCCTGTAGTATGTCCGCAGCCTCTGTCCACCTCCTGTATCGTGTCCACAGCCTCTGACCATCTCTTGTCTTTTATCATGTCTGCAGTCTGAGGGTATTTTAGAAAGGAGTCATGAGTGGGAGTGCCGCTGGGATGGGAGTTATGGGTAGAAACAGACGTGTGAACTGTGGAGAGGGGATCAGAGCCACCAAGCTGGAGCCGTCTGACTGAGCCCCGCACTGTGCACCTGAGAGGAGGTCAGTGACAGCGCCGGCAGGCCATTCTGAGGGGGGGGGGGTCACTGATCTAAGGAGGTGAGTGAATACAATAATGTAAGGGGGCACCGATATAAAGGTTACCCCCTATATTGGTAACTCCCCCTTACCATAGTGTATTCACTCTGCGGAAGGTGGTCTCTATTCACCAGAGCCCCTCCCCACACATCAGAGTTTTCCCTTACATCATGATCTGCAGCGTTCCCCTTTACCTAAGAGTTCCCTTGAACTGTAAGGGGGCATCCTGCAGACTCTGATGTTCTGATGTAAGGGGGAACTCTGTGCTGGCTGGGTTATAGTAACCCAACCTTCATGTAAATTGAAAAAGATGTTTTTTTTGTTTTACTTTTGTTTAACTTACACATTGAAATAGCATTAGCTATGTGTTTATAGTTCAAAAACAAAGTCATTTTAGGTACTTTTGTGCAGCGTCAGTAAAAAATGCGGCTCTGACAGTAATTTTCATGATTTTTTGCCAGTAAAAAATTGGTGCCGTTCATAAATTTTGGCATCCTTGCCAGTAAATTTCCCTTCAGGGGGTTGGTAACACTGATCTCCACTAGATGTCAGCATACTACAAAACAATAATAGCCCATGCAGTTCACTACAACACAGAAACATTACATAGAAGTGGGGCAGAACACACTGTTGAACAGAGATGTATAGCAGATATTGGGCAGTTTGCTGGAACCAGGGCCGGACTGGGAATAAAAACCAGCCCTGGAAAAAATTTCATACCAGCCCCATAATATTATTATACCAGCTTAACAGCATAGCGTCATTATTTTCTTGTTCATGAAAGGAAAAACCATACATTTTAAAACACACGCTCCAAAAACGCCCCCTCCATTGAAATGAATTGAAAACGCTGTAAAATCGCGGTAAAACGTGGTAAAATCACGGTAAAATAGCAGTGTTTTACCGCTATTTTAACGCTCCGTTATAGGCGTTTCCGGTATGAAAGTGCTCTAAAGGCTTATATGCATGGTATTGTCATAAAAAGTGTTTGGAGACCCGAGTCCTGCCTCAGGGGACATGTATCAATGCAAAAAGAGTTTTAAAAATGGCAGTTTTCTTGGGAGCAGTGATTTTAATAATGCTTAAAGTGAAACAATAAAAATGAAATATTCCTTTAACCACTTAAGGAGCGCCTCCTGCACATATACGTCGGCAGAATGGCACGGCTGGGCACATCAACGTATATGTACGTTGATCTTTAAGCCCAGCCGTGGGTCGCAGGTGCGCGACCCGGTCCGAAGCTGCGGGACCCGCGGACCCGATCGCCGCTGGAGTCCCGCGATCGGTCCCCGGAGCTGAAGAACGGCTTCCCCGCTCTTCACTGTGGCGGTGTCATCGATCGTGTGATCTCTTTTAAAGGGATCTACAATCGATGACGTCACACCTACAGCCACACCCCCCTACAGTTGTAAACACACATTAGGTGACACATAACCCCTTCAGCGCACCCTGTGGTTAACTCCCAAACTGCAATTGTCATTTCCACAGTAAACAATGCATTTTAAATGCATTTTTTGCTGTGAAAATGACAATGGTCCCAAAAATGTGTCAAAATTGTCTGAAGTGTCCGCCATAATGTTGCGGTCACGAAAAAAAACGCTGATCGCCGCTATTAGTAGTAAAAAAAAAAATTGATAAAAATGCAATAAAACTATCCCCTATTTTGTAAACGCTATAAATTTTGCGCAAACCAATCGATAAACGCGTATTGCGTTTTTTTTTACCAAAAATATGTAGAAGAATACGTATCGGCATAAACTGAGGAAAAAAAATGTTTTTATATATTTTTGGAGGATATTTATTATAGCAAAAAGTAAAAAATATTGAATTTTTTTCAAAACTGTCGCTCTATTTTTGTTTATAGCGCAAAAAATAAAAACCGCAGAGGTGATAAAATACCACCAAAAGAAAGCTCTATTTGTGGTAAAAAAAGGGCGCCAATTTTGTTTGGGAGCCACGTCGCACGACCGCGCAATTGTCAGTTAAAGCGACACAGTCCCGATTTGCAAAAATGGGCCTGGTCCTTTAGCTGCATTTTGGTCCGGGTCTTAAGTGGTTAAATGTCGTGCCTGGGGGTGTCCTTAGTATGCCTGTAAAGTGGTCCAGTTTTCATGTGTTTAGAACAATACCACAACAAAATTAAAATTCTATCGGAAAAAAAGTCATTTAAAAGCTGTAATGAATTGTTGGGTCTCGGCAATACAGATAAAACTCATTGAAAAAAAACGGCATGGGCTCCCCCCCCCCCCCCAGTCCATTACCAAGTCTTTTGGGTCTAGATGTACGTATGGTCTACCAACCAACAATAATTCTGGCTCCCACAGACTGACTACAGTATGTGCTCATGTAATACAGATTAGTCCTGTGAATTTAAGGTGGTGCTCCCACCAACAGCTCATTATTTGTACAAAAGACATATATCCACATAATCTCTTTCTTACATTCAAACCCACCATCATGGGTAAGGCCACAAAGCTGCCAAAAGACATCAGGGACAAGATTGTAGACCTGCACAAGGCTGGAATGGGCTACAAGACCATCAACAAGAAGATTGGTGAGAAGGAGACAATTGTTGGAGCGATTATTCACAAATGGAAGAAATACAAAGTAACCATCAATCGCCCTGGGTCTGGAGCTTCATGCAAGATTTTGTCTCCTGGGGTAAGGATGATCATGAGAAAAGTAAGGAATCAGCCTAGAATTAAAAGGGAGGAGCTTGTGAATGATCTCAAGGCAGTTGGCACCACAGTCACCAAACAAACCATAGGTAACACAGCATGGTTATGTTGAGTGTATTTCTCATACGCTGTCTAGAAAAGTCAATAAAATACATGTTCAGTTTACATTTGGGTTCCTATAACCAATTTACTCTTAGCATACATGTAGTAATTATCAGATACAAATCTCAAAACAAAAAAACAGTGTAATGAGGCAGTCCAACCCCAGGAATAAAGTGAATTTGCCCTACCTTTATTTTCGAGAGAGAAAAAACATATTCCAAGCACGTTCTCAGATCACTGGACTGTGTTGTGGAGGGGGCTGTAGTCTGCACGCTGGGATCTTCTGTATTTCCATTGTTGTTTGTTGGAAATCGGTCCTTTAAAACAAACACGGTGGTCAGGACTCCAACGGCAGTGGCGATGGCGCACATCAAGCCACAAATGAGAAAGATTTTCCATGGTTCCAGGCATTGACGACACTAGAAGAGTAATAAACAGAATTCATAAAGGCTAGCCTATAAATTAAATAACTAAATGTTATCTTTCTCATTTTAAGAATCATATACAGTACGTAGAAATAATGCCTGCTCGAAATGTGGCAGCGTAAAGGAGCCTGTAATTTGCCTGGTTCTTTCCCAAGGTTAGTGAAGAGGCAGCCATGCACACAGCAATAGTTCCATCATTCTTAGCTCAATAATCAGTCTAGGTGATGTCTTTTTAGGATTTTCATTGCCGAAGAACTTGGATGGGATATAGGGTGATATGGGATACCGCAGATTTACTGAATATTCTCAGGAGGACACTCCACTTTGCTAAGCCTCCCTGAACAGTCTCTATGCAGGAGTAAACAAAGATGGTGGTTCCATTTTAGATGCTATCCAGACAGAACTACCATTGGTTCTTCCACCCAAAGAAATACAGCACAGTCACTAGGACCCTGAGCTCAGGTCAGTACTCACAATGTCACAGGATTACCAGATGCCTCCTTCCAGTATAATGGACACTCTTCAGTGAGGGAGAGGTTGAGCCTTTCGGGTCTATTATGGATATTAAGGGGAACTCCACGCCAAAATGTAAAAAAAAAAATTGGAATGGGGTCCCCCCAAAATCCATACCAGACCATTATCCAAGCATGCAGCCTGGAGGTCAGGATAGGGAGGACGAGCGATCCCCCCCCTGAACCATACCAGGCCATACCAGGCCACATGCCCTCAACATGGGGAGGGTGCTTTTGGGTCACTAGGACAGCTGCCCAGTAGTACTGTTGAAAGTTCGGGAGAGCTAAACCACCCTGGCTCACTGGCAGCTGTAATGTGGGTATCACCAACCTGAGTACCTTCCCCAGCCATACAAAGGAAATAACAGTGGAGTTCAACCTAAGGAAGAACGACGCTGTGAAAAAAACTGGGCAATTCCTAAAGAAATAAAGAAACTTAGGGAGGAAAATTCACCCTGCGACCCGGAGTAAGAAGGAGAGATTTCGAGCCTGCGCACCACCGCGAGAACAAAGTCAGCAGGGGGGGGGGGTTAGGTTCAGGTCAAAATAAGTGCCTATGCATATCCCCAGATATTTGAGGATAGATCAGGGACTTGTCCCAGGTCTCCGACTATGTGCAAGCCACCTACTACATCTGCTTCCCCAAGGATTGTCACAATAAATATTCAGGCTGCCCATTTGCCTTGACCAACCTCCTATGTTCCAGAAGCATCTAGAAAGCAGGAAAGAGCAATCAAACAGGTCAGCCTGTGAGATCCAGAACAGCCAAAAGCAATTACCAGCTGCTCGATTGATTACAGAGGAGACAAAAACGAAATTTTCTTAACATCCTAGTGGCCTAACTAGGAGGTTGCTACATCAGCATATTATAATAAATCCCCATTCTCTATCCTTGCCCCTAAAGTGAACCTTGCACCTAAATAACACAGTTTCCTTTTTAATTATGGCCCCTTTCCCCCTTACTGGCACACTGCATACAATAAATATTAAAGAGCCAACACCCTTTTCCGAAATATTCAGTATTAAATTATTATAACTGTGCAGGCTTACTTATAGAATTAAATTTCCTACTTATTCGGCTTAATTTACCAAAATCTAACATTTTTCAAGGAGGCCATAGGTCATCTGAAAACTGACAGTTGACGCCCAAGTCAACTTGAATGATATCATATATGGTCTCCTAACAGTAAAAGGTACAATATGTAAGAAAATTTAGATTATGATTATTGAGGGTGCCAAATATCTCCTGTCTCAGCACACTGAAACTATGCACAGTTAAATTGGAACTTCAGATATATATTAAAGATCACCCTTTAATCTATCTATACATTAGTAAATAAAAAGTTAATAGATTACATTTTCGAACTGACCTAGTATTAAGTACCTTACTGTATCTTTTTATTACCTTCTTAGATTCTGTCTATCAGGCCTCGTACACACGACCGAACATGTCCGCTGAAACTGGTCCGCGGACCAGTTTCTGTGGACATGTGCAACTGTGTGTAGGGCCTAGCGGAAATTTTTCCGGCCGAGCGGACAGGTTTCCAGCGGACAAAAGTTTCTTAGCGTGCTAAGAAACTTGTCCGCTGAAAAGCTGTCCGTCGGACATGTCCGATGGTTAGTATGACTCATCGGACATGTCCGCTGGTTATGACGTATAACCAGCGGCCCGAAATCCCACGCATGCGTCGAATTGATTTGACGCATGCGTAGAAGCATTGAACTTCCGCGTCAGAGAACGTCAGTGTCGTATACATCACCACGTTCTCTGTCCGCGGGGAATTTGGTCTGATGGTGTGTACACACATCAGACCAAAACCTCCCAGCAGACATGTCCGATGAAAACGGTCCGCGGACATGTCTGGCCGTGTGTACAAGGCCTCAGTGTTTTCACCATAAGATTCGCACATTTTCTTATGGAATCGTATGCGATTATATTCATGAATAAAGTATCTCAGTGCTGCCTGATTGATGCAAAACCATAAAAAATTTCCACCCTGGCTGCTCAAGGGAGTTGGGTGAACAGTTCGAGCCGAGCAAAAGTTCAGCCTGAACATTGCCTGTTCTCACTTTCGGTGAGCATCCGAAAATTGCGTGGCGCTCGTCGGAATGTTCGCCTGCCAAACAATACAGTAGGTGAACCCGATTTTGTGTCAATCTCGCTCTCTTTCTCGGCGAGATTGAGCACCTACGAGCCCCATCGCGGGAGCCAGCGCCGAGCTGGCTTGCCGCGATGGAGACAGAGCCGTCATAGAAGCGACGGGAGATCCGACTTGGATTCCCGCCAATTCTACACGTGTGCGGCGTTTGTTATGAATCCTGAGGGGGAAGTCCCCGCCGGATTTTAAATAAAAATCCGGCATGGGTCCCCCCCTCAGGAGCATACCGGGCCCTTAGGTCTGTTATGGGTTGTAAGGAGAGCCCCCCTACGCCGAAAAAAACGGCGTAGGGGGTCCCCCTACGATCCATACCAGACCCGTATCCAAAGCACGCTACCCGGCCAGCCAGGAAGGGAGTGGGGACGAGCGAGCGCCCCCCCCCCCTCCTGAGCCGTACCAGGCTGCATGCCCTCAACATGGGGGGGTTGGGTGCTCTGGGGCAGGGGGGCGCACTGCGGCCCCCCCACCTCAGAGCACCCTGTCCCCATGTTGATGAGGACAGGGCCCCTTCCCGACAACCCTGGCCGTTGGTTGTCGGGGTATGCGGGCGGGAGGCTTATCGGAATCTGGGAGCCCCCTTTAATAAGGGGGCCCCCAGATACCGGCCCCCCACCCTAAGTGAATGAGTATGGGGTACATCGTACCCCTACCCATTCACCTGCAAGAAAAGTGGTAAAAACACAAATAAACCACACAGTGTATTAAAATATTTTATTAGTCTGCTCCGGAGGCCGCCCCCTGTCTTCTTTATTAGCTCTTTTACCAGGGGGGGCTTCTTCTTTGACGTCTTCGGGTGGGTGGGGGCCGCCGTCTGGTTCTCTTCCACCGCCGGGGGGGGGTGGCTTTTAAAAAAGCCCCCACCCCCCCGGCGGGTTTCCTCCGGCGTCTTCGGCGGGGCTCTTCTTCTTCCGCTATCCCGACGGGTCTTCTCCGCTATCCGGGGGGTCTCGCCGCTCTCCGCTGTTGACTCGTCGCACCCCGGTTCTTCGTCTCGCAGTCCGGTCCCTTCTTCCGTGCTGTACGTCTTCTTCCGCGCTGTGACGTCATGTTCTTCACTTCTCTTCTTCTCCCGATGTTGACTCGCCGGTCCTCCTCGCTGAAATTACGGATGCGCGCCTTGCATCGGACCTATATAGGCCTCACAGTCCCATCATGCTCTGTACCTACCCATGTGATACCTACCACGTGGTAGGTATCACATGGGTAGGTACAGAGCATGATGGGACTGTGAGGCCTATATAGGTCCGATGCAAGGCGCGCATCCGTCATTTCAGCGAGGAGGACCGGCGAGTCAACATCGGGAGAAGAAGAGAAGTGAAGAACATGACGTCACAGCGCGGAAGAAGACGTACAGCACGGAAGAAGGGACCGGACTGCGAGACGAAGAACCGGGGTGCGACGAGTCAACAGCGGAGAGCGGCGAGACCCCCCGGATAGCGGAGAAGACCCGTCGGGATAGCGGAAGAAGAAGAGCCCCGCCGAAGACGCCGGAGGAAACCCGCCGGGGGGGTGGGGGCTTTTTTAAAAGCCACCCCCCCCGGCGGTGGAAGAGAACCAGACGGCGGCCCCCACCCACCCGAAGACGTCAAAGAAGAAGCCCCCCCTGGTAAAAGAGCTAATAAAGAAGACAGGGGGCGGCCTCCGGAGCAGACTAATAAAATATTTTAATACACTGTGTGGTTTATTTGTGTTTTTACCACTTTTCTTGCAGGTGAATGGGTAGGGGTACGATGTACCCCATACTCATTCACTTAGGGTGGGGGGCCGGTATCTGGGGGCCCCCTTATTAAAGGGGGCTCCCAGATTCCGATAAGCCTCCCGCCCGCATACCCCGACAACCAACGGCCAGGGTTGTCGGGAAGGGGCCCTGTCCTCATCAACATGGGGACAGGGTGCTCTGAGGTGGGGGGGCCGCAGTGCGCCCCCCTGCCCCAGAGCACCCAACCCCCCCATGTTGAGGGCATGCAGCCTGGTACGGCTCAGGAGGGGGGGGGGGCGCTCGCTCGTCCCCACTCCCTTCCTGGCTGGCCGGGTAGCGTGCTTTGGATACGGGTCTGGTATGGATCGTAGGGGGACCCCCTACGCCGTTTTTTTCGGCGTAGGGGGGCTCTCCTTACAACCCATAACAGACCTAAGGGCCCGGTATGCTCCTGAGGGGGGGACCCATGCCGGATTTTTATTTAAAATCCGGCGGGGACTTCCCCCTCAGGATTCATAACAAACGCCGCACACGTGTAGAATTGGCGGGAATCCAAGTCGGATCTCCCGTCGCTTCTATGACGCGCTTGCTGGGATGTGCTGTCACTATTCCAGTGAGTGCAAGATGTCGGCGAGATCTCGGCACCACGTCGCCGAGTATCAGCGCGACGCTGTCGTGCTAAAAGCACAATATCACAAACACCTACTGTACACTGCGCGCTGCATTCTAAGTCCTGATTGGGCAAAGCTTTGGTTAATGGTTATTAAGCAGTTTGTTAAGGAGAAGGCCAGGAAGCCGGTCGCAGTGTCCTTAACAACAGATGAGTCTTCAGCTGTTAACGGCATTGACATCAATAGAAAAGTGTTTTTTTTTTTTTAAAAGAGTTGGGCCCTTTAGGTCTTGTATGGATTTTAAGGGGAACCCCAAAAAAAGGCGTGATATCCCCCCAAAATCCATACCAGACCCTTATCTAAGCATGCATCCTGGCAGGCCAGGAAAGGGAGGGAGCGATTGCCCCCCTCCCCGAACCATACCAGGCCACATGCCCCTGGGGCAAGGGGGTGACTGTGACAAGGGCCTCTTCCAAAAAACCCTGGGCTGTGGTTGTGGGGGTCCTCGTGCATGGGGCTAATCAGAATCTGGAAGCCCCCTATGTACTATGTACCCCATACTCATTCACATAGAGAGGCAGGATCTGTGGACCCCCTTTGTCAAAGGGTGTTTCCAGATTCTGATATACCCTTAAAATCCTCGTCAGACTCAATTGTATTGTATTACCAGCAATTTAAATGTCAATGTTTTTCTTTATAAATGTCAGTTTTGCTGCAACTATATATGGTACAGATGCATTTTACAGGCAGACTAAGGCATTGTACACACAATCGGAATTTCCGATGGAAAAAGTCAGACGGAATTTTTTCATCGGATATTCTGACCGTGTGTGTGCCCCATGAGAGTTTTTCCATTGGAAATTCCGACGGACTTAGAAAGAGAACATGTTCTCTTTTTTTCCGATAAAAAATCAGAAATTCCGTTCGTCTGTATGGAACTCAGACGGAGAAAAAAACACGCCTGCTCAGAATCAATTCGGAAGCATTGAACTTAATTTTTCAAGTTTGGGTCCCATAGATTTCAATGGGGTTCGGAGTTCGCAATGTTTTTCGAGTTCTGGCACAAATCGAACCGAGGGGGGAGGCTGTTCGGCCCAACTCTACTGATCAACTTCTCAAGCTATATAACTTAACAGTCCTTAGATGTGATGGCTGCATTAGTGTTCATTATTTTCAGGCTTTTTTTCCTTTATTTTCAGCTGGTGATCCTGTCATCCTTTAACACAACAATAAATAAACAGATTACTGAAACAAGCTTAGTATCATTACAGTGGGTGGGCGAGCTTCTTCATTGCAATCTTCACGGCATCTCTGAGCCTTGAAAAGAAAAGAAAAAATATTTGTAAATAACTTGAATTGTTTTATTATGTTTTTGGTCAGTGCACCAATTTTAATTTATACTAAAAATGGACCTCCTGATTAAGGGGTTCCTGTATCCAAGAACAGAGCTCTCGGGACGCCTGTCTTTTACATGCACATGAACAATAATGGCATCCCAGTCTTAGTCCATATGGTTCAATATTTAGTTGGCCCATCATTTGCGGACCTGATCAGACACTCCATTCACCTTTATGGAGCTGCAGATGTCAACAGTGAAATGTCAGCTGACACCCGCTGCTATCCAATCCGATCCTCTCTGCCAAAACCAGACAGATGGAGGTCCTATTTTTCATCCATCCGGTGGATCAGATCAGATGGGATCGGATGAAAATGGACAAGCGGTTTGTTTTCATCTGATCTCTCCATAGAGGAGAGCGGGACATTTGCTCAGGGGGGATCGCTCAGCTGATCCCCACTCAACTTACTGAGCAGAGCGGGGATCAGCTGAGCGATCCCTCCTGAGCAAATGGACCCTGCAGAACGGAAGCGCCCATGTTCAATTCATAAAGTTGAGAGCTTCTGCTTTGCTGAAATTTTGTTGAATGGTGAAATCTTTAATTTGTCTAAACTACGCAGCTTATGGCTAGGTGCAAATCACTAGCAGGATAAACTTTCTTTCTTTCTTTCGCTCTTAAGAATTATAACATAGCTAAAAAATAATTATTTTAGCTTGATCACTGTTAAGCCCTGTACACACGGCCGGGAATCCCATCAGGAAAAAAACGTTGGTTTTCCTGACGGGATTCCTGGCAAGCTTGCCTTGCAAAGCCATGCATACAGACAGCCACTCAAAAGAACCGCCATTCTTTTGAATTGCAAGAACGCGGTGACGTCATCGACTGCGACGAGCCGGCGCTCGTCACATTCAATGCCGTGGCCGCCATCTTGCTACACCCCACGCTAACTTTGTATGCTACCGCACATGAGTCGAAGTCTTATCGAGAATGCGCGGGTTTACCTCAGACAGGTAAGCATACAGATGACCGGTTTTCTCGGCAGGAAACACTCTACCAGGAATCACAATGGGAAAATAGAGAGCAGGTTCCCTATTTTTCCCGGTCAGTTTTCCTGTCGGGAAAGCATACACACGGCCGGGATTCCATGTTAAATGCTCTCCTGGCAGTCGTGTGTACGAGGCTTAAGTTCAAAATAATGTTATTTAGATAAAAATTATACATCCTTTGTAAAATTTGTTCTGTTTAATATGACACTAAAATTATATGATTCCAGTACATAGCATTGCAAAGTTATTTATGGTCAAATAAAGACTAGCATCTTAATTAATTAAGTTAATTAAGAGTGATATAAAGTACAGTTTATATAGGATTAAATAGAAACAATTAAAAAAACTGTCATCATATGCTAACCTCTTTGATATGCAGATAAATAGAATAGAGTGATTAAAAAAATTATATTAATGTGACTTTGAATCCCGAACAAGTCAATTTTTGTGCATTCCATTTTTTTTGTCCATTTTTGGATGTGAAGCACATCCACAACTGGTTAAATTCACTGGTTGCTTCCATAAATATTTTTCAACTACATTAAAATATACAAATGCAGACCTTTTTATGAGCATTAAATGTAATCAAACACATTGCTCAAATGCAGGATAGTGGCATAGTTTGGGAACATATACAAGGCAAGAAGTACAAGTAACTGCAACTGCTCTGATAATTTAGAACTTTTAACCTGGGAAACAAAGTCTTAGTTGTGGTACCCGCTGTAGAGAACACATTTATGGCAAAGTGAGATCAGAGAGAGGAACGGTGATGTCTAATTCCAGGTATACTGGCCTGCATAAAGAAAGCCCTTTCAAATATTCCTTTTTAACCTAATAAAACCCTGGAAGGGTCAGTTGGCCCCTCCAGCACAAAGCAGCCCTAAAGCATCAGCATGAAATGTATACAAGTGCCTAGGATGTCAGAGACCCTGTCTGCTACTCAGGTTTAGAAGGTGAGAGAGTCCTCACAGAATAATCAAGACGCTTAGAGAAAATCCATTCCAGAAGAGGTAGGGAAAATGTAAGGACCTTAAGGTTATAGAGGAACCTAACAGCGATTGGTCAAGTCCCATGGAGCTCATCCATATACCAGATGGCAGCCTGAGTCTCTGCAGCAACTTCAGGAAACTAAATAAAATATGAAAATTATGCTTATTCAATGCTCATCCCAAGCGGTTGATGGGGTCCCATTAAGTATCTTATCACCCTCATTCTTACTGAACGGTATTACCAAGTTCCCTAAACAGACAGGGCAAAGGAAAATACAGCTTTGGAGGCACTGGATGGGCTGTACCAGTATGGGGTTCATCCTTTCAAATTACGAGGGGCACTGGCCTCATTACAAAAAATCATGGACCAGATTCTCAACCCCAACAAACCATGTATTTTGGCATATCTAGATAATTATAATTCTTATACATGATTTTTATAGCGCCAACAATTTGCACAGCACTTTACAATATAAAGGGAGATTGTACAGTTACAATACAAAAAAATACAAGAGGGTTAAGAGGGCCCTGGTCATAAGAATTTATAATCTAATAGGGTGGGGCAAGTGGTACAAAAGGTAATAAGTGTGAGGGATGAGCCGATGGAAGAATTAAAAGTTCAGTTGTTATGTAGACATTGAATAGGCTTCCCTGAAGAGATGAGTTTTCAGTGATGATGGCCAGAGTAGAAAATCACCTGGCAGATTGAGGTAGAGAGTTTATGAGGATGAGAGAGGCTCTGGAGAAGTCCTGAAGGTGAGCTTGGGATGAGGATTGATTGATTGATTGATTGATTGATTGATTGATTTAATAGATTTATAAGGAGGAGACAAGAGAGCTAGAGAGCAGGAGATGATGTTGTCGTTTTCAGTTTTGACTGGAATTCCCACTGCCAGAAAGTTTTAGATTTCATTTGTAAGGGCGGGTTAACAACCAATAAAAAAAAGTGCAATAGGCCTAGATGAAGCCCAGTATTCGGGCTACAGCTTTGGGCGAGGGGGGTCATAAAGCCTCTAATTGGCTTATAAAAATAAATACTGAAGCAATTACAGGTTGCCTCCAGCAGTTCCACTACTTGATCTCAGCAATAGCAGTAAGTCCACCAAGGAGAGGCAGAGAAAGCTATTCAAAAGCTGAAACCAGTATGGTGTAAGGCAGTGGTCATCAACCCCGTCGTCAGGGCCCACTAACAGGCCAGGTTGCAAGATAACTGAAATACATCACAGGTGATATAATTTGCTGCTCAGTGATTGCAGTATTCTAGTCTGCATCTCCCCAAGGTAATACATAAAACCTGGCCTGTTAGTGGGCCATGAGAAAAGGGTAAATGACCACTGGTGTAAGGGACCAGTATTAACCTTCCCAAACTTCAGTCAATAATTTCATGTATAAACAGATGCCTCTGATGCTAGTCTGGGAGCAGTCTTGTATCAGGAAATGAACGGGAACATTCTTGGGAATGAAGAACTTTTAGTAGCATTCCTCACTTGGAAATTAACCCCTGCAGAGACAGACTATTCAATAGTGAAAAGCAGGTGTCTGGCCTGAACGTGTGCACCAGAGTAATTGAGGTGCCTGCCCCTTTTGCCCACACAGCTCTGAGTGATTACAGACCTTTTTCCACTACAGTGGATGGCTTGGAACAAAGAGAACAATGCAAGGGTAACATGATGGGTTCTGCATCTGCTAGACACTAAATTGTATGTAAAACACAGGCTAGGGGCTCAGCAAGGCAATGCTAATGGACTGTTATGCATTCATTATACATTGGCAAAATATGCTCCATCCCACGTATCTGAGGAGAGGAAGAGGGTACTGGCTGTCAGGATTTTGGATGGTGTATTTGTGTCACCTACTGTAGGCTTCTCACCTACACATGTTGTGACTGATATGAAGTAAACAACATTTGAGTTTCTCAGATCTTTTGTGCCCTGGAACCAGGAGACTTTAAAGAGCTTTGGGTGGGCTAAAGCCTCCAGTCTTAGGTCACATCTTTGCTGGTATCTAGAACTCATTATTAGTCTCAGCTGGCCACAGGCCTTTTTACATGTGAGCTGACTGATGCTCAGGACTCTCTCTGCTGTAGGAGGCTGCTGCTGGGTGAAAAGGTTGACTGCTGACAGAACATGAAAAAGGTACATGAGTGCCCTGCTTGTTTTGGGGAACCTGTTAGTTGTCACCCCGTTAGTTAGGAAATGATCGGAGTTTACTTAGAGGCTCAGAGAAGCAGATTTTTTTTTTGCATTTTATGCTTTGGATGTGTTGTGCAAAGACCTTCTTCACTGAACTGCGTTTGATTTCTTTCTGAGTAAGAGTGCAGGATGAACTTGCTCAGACTGTTGCTTAGTGTCCCTCTCTTCTGCATGATTTTACCAGTGCCAGTACCAAATGAGTTTACCCCCCATATATATATATATATATATATATATATATATATATATACAGTACAGACCAAAAGTGTGGACACACCTTCTCATTCAAAGAGTTTTCTTTATTTTCATGACTATGAAAATTGTAGATTCACACTGAAGGTATCAAAACTATGAATGAACACATGTGGAATTATACATAACAAAAAAGTGTGAAACAACTGAAAATATATTTCATATTCTAGGTTCCTCAAAGAAGCCACCTTTTGCAGCAGACACATCTCTAGAACTGTTAAGAGGAGACTGTGTGAATCAGGCCTTCATGGTAGAATATCTGCTAGGAAACCACTGCTAAAGAAAGGCAACAAGCAGAAGAGACTTGTTTGGGCTAAAGAACACAAGGAATGGACATTAGACCAGTGGAAATCTGTGCTTTGGTCTGATGAGTCCAAACTTGAGATCTTTGGTTCCAACCCCCGCGTCTTTGTGCGACGCAGAAAAGGTGAACGGATGGACTCTACATGCCTGGTTCCCACCGTGAAGCATGGAGGAGGAGGTGTGATGGTGTGGGGGTGCTTTGCTGGTGACACTGTTGGGGATTTAATCAAAATTGAAGGCATACTGAACCAGCATGGCTACCACAGCATCTTGCAGCGGCATGCTATTCCATCCGGTTTGCGTTTAGTTGGACCATCATTTTTTTTTCAACAGGACAATGACCCCAAACACACCTCCAGGCTGTGTAAGGGCTATTTGACCAAGAAGGAGAGTGATGGGGTGCTGCGCCAGGAGACTACCTCTTGAAGCCCATCAGGAGAATGCCAAGCAGTAATCAAAGCAAAAAGGTGGCTACTTCTAAGAACCTAGAATATGAAATATATTTGATTTATTTTTATGTTTAGTTTTGATGCCTTCAGTGTGAATATACAATTTTCATAGTCATGAAAATAAAGAAAACTCTTTGAATGAGAAGGCGTGTCCAAACCTTTGGTCTGTACTGTATATATATATATATATATATATGTATATATATATTTATTTATACTGTATGTGTACATATATACATTTTAGAAACAATATATAAACCTAAAAATTGCAACCAAAATAAAGCTGACCCCCAAAATATAAATCCCTGTAATAGATATCGAACGTTTAAAAAGGAAATGTCTGCAAATATCCATCATGTAATAGGTAGTGTAAATACATTTAACTGTTCTATTTTAAAGGCAGCCAGAAAATGGCCATGGGCTAATATGATTTTTCCTTATAATGAAAGTAACCCTTGTAACTAATACTTAAAAATTTAATACTCACCGGATTTACACAGTACGTTACAACCCGCATGTGAAAGCTGCTTGTGTTGTCCAGTCTCCAAATGAATGCATTTATTCTCCAATATTGCTTATATTAGGTATATAGAACAGTAGTTGCTGCTCAACAGGCTCACCCAGATACTTGTAAGTGATATGACAGGGCAATTTGAATTGACATGACTAATGTTTATAGATTCTTTTGACAGTTTAATAAAAACTCTTCAAGGTCCATGTTCTAGGTTCTGTAAGCCAAGGTTTTCCCCCAAGTGTTGGTTTCCCACATAAATAAATGTATCATACGTGAACTTTCTATTTAGATCGTTTCCCATATGTTTTCCACATTTACGTTGGCCATACATTGTCTGAATTTTGAACCAGCCAAAATTCACTTAATGGGTGGTCCTGTCATCCCCCTCCTAAAAAAAAGCAAAGGAGTAAGGTGGAAACTTTATGGCCAAATAACCAATCTACCCATTTTAAATAGCAATGTGGAAGAAGGATTTTTTTTGTTCCAATGGTGTATGGCCAGTCTTACTTTGCTCAAGAGAAAATGTTTCACCAATTTTCCATAATATTTGTTGGTCATAGATAAATCATAGTCCAATTTTCTCCAACAGAGAAAATACTTTCTGACACCCAAAAGCAATTACATACTCCCTGGATCAACACCGTACAATGTTAATCCTTCCAAGTATAAGCAGCTATTTATATTTGTTTACTTGGAAACACATTCAGTCCTTATTCCAAGAAATTCTCCACATTTTCACAGCTCTTACAGTAAAGATTTATTTTAATATGTAGAGGTTCAACATTTTTTTTCCACCAAAAAATGCCCCTTAGGCCTCGTACAGACGACCGGACTGTTCGCTGAAATCCGTCCGCCGGACCATTTTCAGCGGACATGTCCGGCCGGAGATTTCTGTCTGATGGTTGTACACAGAAATCCGCGTGGACAGACAGCGCGGTGACGTGTCTGCGCCGTCGCTGCGAAGATGACGCGGCGACGTGCGCGACGCTGGAAGGTCAATGCTTCCACGCATGCGTCAAAGTGATTCGACGCATGCGAGGGATGGCGGCCGCTCGGACATGTACGGTGAGTCTGTACAGACGACCGAACATGTCCGACGGACAGGATTCCAGCGGACATGTTTCTTAGCATGCTAAGAAACATGTGTCCGCTCGAAAAACGGTCGGGTGGACAAATGTCCGCTGGAAACCTGTCCGCTCGGCCATACAGACGACCGAACATGTCTGCTGAAACTGGTCCGCGGACCAGTTTCAGCAGACATGTTTGGTCGTCTGTACGAGGCCTTAGTCTCATGCAATGATCTTTAGAAAAATGTGCAATAGACTCCCTCAAGAGTTGGTTCTAACCAGCTCAGTAGATTTTTTTTTAAAAGAAGGCCTACATTCTTTCCTAAATGCACAACATTTAACTGGATAGTTAAAGTTGAACTAGGAAATATCCAAGTCCTCTTTGAGCATCAGGAAGGAATTTTTCCCCCATTGGAGAAAGTTGGTCTTTGTACATCACTATCATATTTCCTCTCAAACGTCTCTTCTCCAGGGAGAATAAGTTTAATGTTTGAAGTCATTCCTTATAACTGAGGTCCTCCATCCCCTTAATTATTTTGTTGCTCTTCTCTGGACCCGCTCCATTTCCAGGGCATCCTTCCTGAGGATTGGTGACCAGAACTGGACAACATACTCCAAATGTGGCCTAACCAGAGTTTTATAAAGTGGCAGGATTATTGTTTTATCTCTTGAGTAAATACCCTTTTTTATGCATGTTAAAAATCGACTAGCTTTGCTTGATGCAGCTTAGACATGTGCAATTCCTTTTCGATCCAAATACAAATTTGGACACATTTTTGGTTATTCGAAGATTCGGATGTATCTCTGAATCTCTAAATTAAATAGTAATAACGTTCATGGGAACAAGGTGCTTTGGGAGGGGGGGCAGAGCCCTCCCTGCCCCCAAAGCACCTGTTTATGTTGAGGACATGTGGCCTGGTATGGTTCAGGAGGGGCGGTGCTCGCTTACCCCCCCTTTCCTGGCCTGCATGCTCAGATAAGGGTCTGGTATATATCTTGGGTGGGACCTCACTTTTTTTTTTTTTGGTATGGGGTTCCCCTTAAAATTCATACCAGACCAGAATGGCTGACTGCTGGTAAGTCATTGATTGTTAACCGGCATGTGAGAGGACACAGCTCTCACAGCTCCTGAGACTGATCCGTTACCGATCCTCCCCCAGCCATAATCCTGGTATCTCCCTGCTATATGCAGCTTGCCACTGATCCTAGGACCTCTGTGGAACCCCGCCGTCCCTCTGCACTAGAGGAATTACCTGAAAAGGATAGTTTGAACCGAGTCCCAAAATACAAGATGGCGCCACCGCGATCACACTGAGGCAGTCTCCTCGAGGCTCAGACAGCATGAAAGATCTGGGACCCTAAAGTGAAAAAGCAATGGAAGACACGGGGTAAGGAGGCTCCCAGGGATATGGTGTATTATATCCAGAAGATGAGCGGGCTCACGAGGGCTGATAAAGCTGGACACTCACTACACACAGAGCCTGCCCTATCTGAGACACATGCGCAGATGGCCACCTTAGTTGCATTTAGTGAGAATGAGGAGACAGATTAGACTATAGCTTTAGTCAACAACAGCACAGACACATATGATCCAGCTCAGCCCACCTTGTCAGACATCCTCAGGGCAGTGAATATATGCAATGTCTCCGTGAACACAATGAAGGAGCAATTTGGGGGGCACGTGGGAAGAGGTGTCGTTGCTGCGACAGGACATGCAAAAAATCTGGGAACGTACCATGGCCATGGAAAGCAGAGTGAGTGAAATTGAGGATCAATTACGCACCATAGCAAGGGATACCAACTCAGCATACCAAATGGTTAAAGAGGCTAATGATAGAGAAAAAGATTCATTTGCATCTCAGATTAAATAATATTTGCATAGTAGGACTCCCTGAAAGGGTGGAAAGCAAAGACCCTACAGCATTTGTGGAAAGCTGGTTGCTTGATATACTGCTACTATAGAGAGGGAAATCTCTACACTTGCTTTACAGATAACTTCTGGCTGGGGGACATAATAATTCAGCAGATCAAGATGAGCTTCAGAAATCGTATTGTGGATTTACAATTTACAATTCTTGACTTCAGCTGCGCCTCAGCGATTGACTGCAGGTGCAATGCTCTGCGCTGCCCTGCTGGTGGAGCAGGACTGTCCGCAAAATTAGGCTGTACGCAGAGCACACAACCAAATCTCCTGTCTCCTGTGCTAATAAGCACACATTTCGTCTAATGATATAATGCATCTTACCAAGCATTCGACCTCTCGTTCATCCCCAGTAAACAGACACCACTACTGCTACGTTCCCAGCTCTGTCAACATCTCTGACTGAGCCTAGCCAGCTTTGCCTTTTATTCGTAAATCACAAAATAAATTACCAAAAGGAAGTGATGGCTCCAGCAGCCAATCACTTACTCCATGGGAAGTGACGTCACATGATGTGACCTCTACACAGGAAATTACCATATAAGGATATCCTTCCAACAGGATGAGTTAAATACAGCTAAAGGATTCAATACAATACAATACCATACAATACAACTAAAGGATTCTGATGGGTGTGTCTGAGCAGAGACAGGGTGAATGAAAGATAACAAACATGGACTTCATCTCTGATCATAACAACCCAAGGCTCCTGTATTACTGCTGATAGGAATCCTTATTCTGCTTTGCTCGAGAGAACAACACATACCCGGATTATACTATCATTCTTTGTGGATGGGAGGCTATCTGCAGGTGTACACTGCGAATCTCGACCATGCTGATCAGACATAGCAGAGATAAGAGCATGCATCCGCCTATAACCGATAATGTCCTTGCAGAGCGAACATATCCCCTCCAGGCGATCGTTCTGTGCAATGCACAAGTGCCCTTCGCCAGCGGACATATCCCCACTCTGCAAACATCTCTCTCCAACCTCAAGACATGCTCCACTACCAGACGGAACTCAACCAGCGTAAGTCTGCCTCAGTCGGCTCTTTAGAGCAGGTTGTGGGAGAACTAACACTGGGTGACACTATGACAATACATATTAAATACATCTTCATTAGACATGTGCACAACAAAAAATAAAATACATTTTTTTTGTTTCGTTTCATCTCGTTCCGTAGGTTCGTAAAGATTCGTAATTTCGTAAGGCGCAAGTTTTCCTATTCGGACCCGTTCGTATTTCGTAAGACGCAAGTTTTCCTATTCGGACCCGTTCGTATTTTCGTAACAGTTTTATTTTCGTTTATACTGAATGATTCGTAATTCTGTCTAATTTATTTTCGTTGATTCGAAATTCGTAATTTTGTTAGATAATAATTTTCGTTTAATGGATTCGTAATTTTGTACTTTTGTAAATACATCGCAACACGCGGCTAATCCATAGTAAGATAGCTTCTCTTAAGCCCCGTACACACAGTCGGAATTTTTGCCAACAAACTTCAAAATTTGTGTTTTCCAAAAAATCCGACCGTGTCTACGCTGCATCGGACAAACTTTTTCTGTTTCAAAAGTCCAGCCAACTCCCTTCGGACAAAAATCTACGGAAAAGTTTGTTTGAAGTCCGATCGTGTGTAGGAGGCTTTACACTGTCCAATGTGACTCAGCACAAAAGAGATAAGCTGATTGGCTGAGATATTAAGTAAGATAATCACTCACTAACTACACTGCCCAGTGCCCATTCGAAAGAACGATATGAGTACACAAATTTACGAACAGACAAAGAAACAGATTTACAAAACACACAAATGAAAATACGAACATACGAATGAAAATACAAACAGACAAAGGATTTAAAATACGGAATGCAAATCGTTCGTTACAGATGTCATTTTTGTTCTTTTGCTGTTTCGGTGTTTCGAATTTTAGTAAGATTGTCCAATCCTACGTTCGCATTTTGGCTTGTTCTTTATTTTGCTTATTCGTAATTCCGTAATTTTCTTATTTTGGTTCTTTCAGCTTTTCGGATGTTCGAATTGATCCGAATGTACGAATACTAACAAATTCGTACGAAAATCCATTAGTTACGAACGGGAACGCACATGTCTAATCTTCATAAAATTTCCACAACAGGACTAACAATGGTTAGATTGGTTTCCAGTTTGTGCACAACTTTTCTTTTTCTTCAGCTTGTGTTTTCCCAGAGCAGTTATCCCTGATGGAGATATGGTTGGCCAATATAAAAGATACGAGAAACACTCAGTACATTGCATCTTTAGATGGTATTTTGTAGGGTTGTCCCGATACCGATACCAGTATCGGTATCGGGACCGATACCGAGTATTTGCGGGAGTACTTGTACTCCCGCAAAAACCCCCGATACCTAAATAGAATACTTCCCCCCCCCGCCACTGCCGCCGCATCGCGCCGCCGCATCGAAAGCCGCCGCATCGAAAGCCGCCGCATGGGTTAAACGGCGTGCGGGAACATCACAGCTTATATTTGATTAGCTGTAGTGTTCCCGCGCGTATAGACACTCCCCCTTGCTCGGGATTGGATGGGTGATCGTGATCTGTCCAATCCCGAGCAAGGGGGAGTCTCTATACGCGTGGGCAAAACAGCTATTCAAATGAATGCTGTGATTTTCTCCATGCGGCGGCGGCGGCTTTCGGCGGCAAAGGTATGGGGGAAATGGCTGGAGGGACATTGCTGCATATGTGAGGGACATGGCTAGAGGGACATGGCTGCATATGTGAGGGACATGGCTAGAGGGACATGGCTGCATATGTGAGGGACATGGCTAGAGGGACATGGCTGCATATGTGAGGGACATGGCTAGAGGGACATGGCTGCATATGTGAGGGACATGGCTAGAGGGACATGGCTGCATATGTGAGGGACATGGCTGCAGGGACATGGCTGCATATGTGAGGGACATGGCTGCATATGTGGGGGGACATGGCTGGGGGGACATGGCTGCATATGTGGGGGACATGGCTGCATTTGGGGACACATTTAAAAAAGTATCGGTATTCGGTATCGGCGACTACTTGAAAAATATTATCGGTCCTAAAAAAGTGGTATCGGGACAACCCTAGTATTTTGGACTGCCACTGAATGAATGAAAAACGTATATAGCGCGGCACATGCGAACTAAACCGCCTCTGGGCGCTTGTTGTTCCTGTCTCCTTTGACATCATTGCAAGCTGGTGTCACACCAGCTTGCAATGATGACTCACCTTATCGAATAGCGGGGATTCCTATAGTGTCTTGGAATGTGAGGGGGCTCCACTCACCTCTTAAAAGAACCATGATACATATGTGCCTTAAAATATTTCACCCAGGGGTGTTTTACTTTCAGGAAACACATTTGACTGAGAAGACGGTGAGATGTGTACAGTACAACTGGGTGGAAAGAGCATACCACTCCACTCACACCTCTTATTCCAGGGGTGTGAGTGTTTTGGTTCATGGCTCCATGGACTTTCAAGAGCTCAAAAGTAAAATTGATCTGGAAGGGCAATTTGTATTTATTCACTGCCGGTTGGGTGCTTTAACATGTATCCTTGCTTGTGTATACATTCCTCCCCCATTCACAGCAGTGGTACTTCGGCTCCTGATTTCCTACATGGGTGGTAGGCTGAATGTCCCACTGTTTGTCATTTTGGACTTTAATTGCTGTCTAGACCCTATGTTGGATAGACATCTGGCCCCTGGCACCTCTGCCCTCTCCAGGGGTACCCCCTTGGTGAGGATGTTGCAAGAGGTGGGCTGGGTGGATATCTGGCACCACCACAACCCTAATGTCAAGCAATTTATCTGCTTTTCTAAATCTCATGGTAGCCTGTCCAGAATTGACCTGGGGTGGGTAACTTATGCATGCTCCCGTATGTGTCTTAATTGGAATACAGGCTCCGTAGTGTGTCTGACCACTCCCCATTGATATTATACATAACGGTTTCACAGCCCACTTCACTCCCTAGAGCCCCAAGGAAATTGAATGCATTTTGTCTGAAACTGTTCCAATCTCCCGATAAAATAGAGGGGAGCATGTGTGAGTTTTTCACATATCAGGATCCAGAGGCTTCATGCATACAGCAATGGGAGGCTTTTAAAGCTTTCTTGAGATGTTTGAACAAAGTCAAATGAGCATCATCAGCCCTTAAGATTGAGGTGGAATCTGGAGTGAGGGCACTGGAACAGTACATAGTAGACACCTCTGACTCGGCTAGGGAGGCATGGCAGGCTGCTCAGTCAGCTTATGAGCGTGTGCTCTCCTCCTCGGCTAAGAAGAAGAGTTTTTTTGCTAAACAGGCATTTTTTGAGGAAGGGGAAAAAACTGGACGAATGTGGGCAAGAATAGCGAACTCACACCAAAGGTTCCCAGCTATAGGAGCAATAAAATCCCAGGCTGGCCCCCTAGTCAGTTCACCTGAACTAATTAAGCAGGAGTTGGCGGGGTTCTATGAGGATCTGGCAATGCTTATGTGCAGAAAGACCTGGACCAATACCTTCAATGACCGCACCAGCCAAGCAGATACTGGCTGAAAAAAGCGCCCAAAGGCGATTCAGTTCGCATGCGTTGCGCTATACAAGTCATTCATTCATTCTTCATCACTTGGCATTCCCTAAACTGACAACTGAGGGAAGGGTTGGATGCCCCACTTAAAGTGAGGATCTACAGGAGGCAGTAGGTTTATTTCCCAACTGTAAGGCATCGGGAGAGGATGGGATCCCTATGGAAATATACAAACAGTACTCCGCTGTCTTGCTACCACGTTTGCTTCGTGTGTTTAATGCAGCACTGGAGGGTGGAGCCCTTCCACCTTCCATGGCAAAAGCAAACATCATATTACGCCTTAAACCGTGTAAGGATCCGTTATAACCGGGATCCTATTGACCAATTTCACTGCTGCAAAGCGACGTAAAGATCCTGGCAAAGGTATTATCATTGCGGCTGAATTAAGTTATTACCTCTCTTGTACATGGGGATCAGGCAGGTTGTATGCCCAATAAGTCCACGGCCATCAATTTAAGAAGATTATTCCTGAATCTGCATTCCGCAGCAGGCAACGTAGGGAGCAGGGCTCTTCTGTCATTAGATGCCACAAAGGCATTCAATAGCATATACTGGAATTACCTGTGGGCTGTGCTAGGGCAATTTGGGTTTGGCCCCACTTACATATTGTGGGTGCTATTAGAGCCTTTGTCTATCTGTCACTTGATTTTGCATTGAGGAGGGGAACGAGGCAAGGTTGCCCGCTGTCCTTTATTCTCTTCACACTAGCTATTGAGCTTTTGGCCATCAGGATCAGGGCTAACCCACGTATTACAGGATTTTGTTATGGCACCCTGCAGGAAAAAGTGATGCTATATGCTGGTGACACCTTACTCATGCTAGAAGATACTGACACTTCCCTGCAGGAGACCCCTGAAAACTATAATGAAATTTGGTACCTTTTCTGGCTTACTTATCAATTGTTCAAAATCTGCCTTACTACTGCTGGATAGGGATGCCACACAACGTGGTCTCTTACTGTCCAATACCCTTTACAACATCCTTTAAATACCTAGGGATCCCGGTTACCTCCAATCAACAGGATTTTAGCCATCTCAACATCTCACCCTTACTTCAAAGGTTTAGGGAAAAGGTCTAAACGTGGAACAACCTCTGCATATCAGTGGTGGACAAGGTGAACCTTATAAAAATGATCCTCATGCCACAACTACTTTATTGTCTTCACAATGCCCCGGTGGTCGTTCCTTTAAAAATCTTTAGAATAGTGATCGGTAAGGATAGACCACCCAGGATGAAATTAGAATACCTCCAAAGACCCAAAGACGATGACAGGTTGGCATTACCCAACCCGTGGTTGTATTACTTGGCTGCACAGCTGCAACACCTTATTGGAATGTTCAGGACAGATAGGGAGCCCGCTAGTTCATCCCAAGTAATCATACTATACACTATAGGTAGAGGTCCCATCCCGACAGCACTGGAAGCTCTAGATTTTGCCAAACTGTATAAAAAGTACCCAACGTACAATCTCATTCAAAAAGTGTGGAACAAGTGCAAATACATTCAGCAGGCTGATGGATACACTGAGTATAGCCCCATTTGGCTTAACGATACATACACTGAGCTGGCCAAACTGCAGTCGGGGGCCAGGTGGAAATCCTATGGGATTATACACCTCAAGCACATATTGTGTGAGGAACAGCATAAATAAAAAAAAAAGGACAAAGTGATTCTATGTTGTGGAAGCGCATGTTCTATGCATGCCTGGATATGTATCCTAATGTGACACTGAAAATGGCTGTATACCAATCTTCAATAAACTTCTTTGTTGGATAAAAAACAAACAATAGTAATAATTTCCGGAACAAATCAACAAAATTAAATAAGTAACAAAACAAATCTATCCGAAAATAAAAAAAAAATCCGTTCTGCACAGGTCTACTACAGTGCATGCAGAGCTTGTGATCTACTAGAACCCCCAGATCTTTTTCCATCCTTTATTTCCCAAAGGCTATGCCCCTTGCGTGTAATTTGCGTTCATTTTCTTAGCCCCTAAGTACATTACTTTATATTATTCAACATTACCATAAGCCTCATTTGCCTTTTAGTTGCCCATCGCTTTATTTCATGGAGGTCTTCTTTGTAAAGTTTCAATATCCTGCAGTAAAATGATTGCCCTACATAGCCTTGTATCATCAGCATACACTGAGATTGAGCTTTTTATACTAACTTCTCTATCATTTTTGAATACATGAAACAGAACTGGTCCCAGGGCAAAGACCTTGGGGTACCCCACTTACCACTCCTGAACACGAATGCTTTATAGTGCTTCAAAACATACTGTAGACTGATTAACGAAGTTGATAATGTTATTTGTTATAAGGGAAAAACTTGTTCTAATTTTTAAGTAAATATAAACCATCGACCTCCAGTGAATATAGTGAAAATAAACTCAGAAAAAAATATATATATAGTCCATGTATAGTGACCGTGAATTAGCTGCAACCACTTAGTAGTGTACTCAAAAGACACTGCGTAATAAATGTACAGTAAAAGAAAAAGATGGGAATGGTGCGCTTATTTAATAATGTGTCATAAAATAATATACTCAAAGGAAAAATATTATGAGTATCCAAACATACAAATAAATAAATGTGAATAAAGTCCAACTAAAGCCCAATGGTAAGAGTTAATTCATATAAAGGCAAAAATCTCATAGAGATAACTTGAAAAAACAGATAAAACATCAATCCAAACATAGACTGTTAAATTTATGAATTGTTAAATCCCTGAGGAAGTCACATAACCAGTGACGCAACACATCGGGTGGAGCCTTGTGACGTCAGTTCCGATGGTGCTTTAACAGAAGTCTATGTTTGGATTGATGTTTTATCTGTTTTTTCTTCTATCAAGTAATCTCTACGAGATTTTTGCCTTTATATGAACTAACTCCTGCCTTTGGGCTTTAGTTGACTTTATTCACATCTATTTATTTATTTGTATGTTTGAATACTCATCATATTTTTTCTTTGAGTATATTACTTTATGGCACATTATTGAATAAGCCCACAATTCCCATCTTTTCTTTTACATTGATAATGTTATTTGCCATAGATAGTCAAAATTAAGCAGTGTGTAAGGTGCCTGAGATGTGAAGTACACAAGGGGCCTCGTGATTTGATGGTGCTACCTTACAGTCGAGAAAGAACCCCCCCTCACACACACAGTTTAATCACTTGTTTTGTGTAGGGGGAACAGGAAAAGCATCTATACTTACCGTATTCCTCACTCCCCAGGGGCGGACTGACCATTGAGGCTCTCGGGCACTGCCCGAGGACCCCATGCCACTAGGGGACCCCATTAGGGTTGCCAGGCTCATTAAAACCAGGGACGGTATGTAAAAATATGTGTTTTTTTTTACATCTGTCCCTGATATGTCCAAAACCGACATGCTTTTGATGTGAAAATCCTGAGATTTTAGCTGCCCCGCCTCTGTAATGCCTCCTGGCTTGGTGGCCATTTGTAAGCCCGGCGGCCCCATAATCTTCTATTGCCCAGGGGCCCCATGAGTTGTCAGTCCGCCCCTGTCACTCCCTGACAGTCAGTGCCCCTCTCCCTTCTTCTGACCATCCATGGTGGTCCCTCGGTACTCTCACTTACAATGCTGTGCCTTTTAACAACACTAAGGAACTGAAGAGGATTGCCTTTGGAGAACTGATTGTGCAGCTAGATGAAAGCCTCTGGAAGTATCAAATCAGGTAAGTACAATTATTTTTTATGTACTGCAGAGACAAAGCAAACATTTTGGCATGCCCGGGCATTACAGAGTCTACCTTTCCCAGGCCCTATATTTATAATGTTACAGACCATTTTGGAGATCACATATTTGAGACCTGTTCATCATATTAATCATCTGTGTCAGTCGAGGTCACATGTATATCTTGTCAAAAGCTTCTCTTTAATTAGGTAGACGTCTCACTTCTAATAATACTGTAATAAAATGCAGCAATTCTTCGGGCACACACCCTCCGCTCTGGATGACATTCAAATCTGCATATTATACATTCCTCCAGTCACCTAGCAAAGATTAACATGTTATTGTTGTTGTCGGCCTGGTGTAAATGTAGTAATGAGTATTGTAAAAGACGTTATTAACCAGTTTTTATTAATGTTACATATCACAAGAAATAAAAAAAAAACGTGCCCTATGGCCACTACCCTTCTATATAAATAAGCCGTTTAACCTCTGCTGTTAAAGCTGAACTCTAGGTGTGATCTTTTTTTTTTTTTTTTTAATCATGTAATCTCTATTTGAACAAAAATCTTATACTAAACACACCCATTCATCACATTTATCACCTAGACATTTTGCATATATATTCATAATGCTCTACTTTCTATATCATTGTATATCTTTCATTGCATTTTCTTCATATAAAAATGATTTGACATTTGTCACTTTATATCCTCATTATCGTTTATTCTTCTCTTATAACTTCAGTTTATTTATCTTCAATGGTTTCTTCTCTTACCCTTCCATCTATTCCCTTATTCCATTAATTATTATTATTATTTTTTAGGTACTTATATAGCGCCGTCAATTTACGCAGCACTTTACATATACATTGTACATTCACATCGGTCCCTACCCTCAAGGAGCTTACACTCTAAGGTCCCTAACTCACATTCATATACTAGGGACAATTTTAGACGGAAGCCAATTAGCCTACCAGCATGTCTTTGGAGTGTGGGAGAAAACTGGAGTACCCGGAGGAAACCCACGCAGGTACAGGGAGAACATGCAAACTCCAGGCAGGTATCATTTATCTCTTCATTTCACTGGTTATTTTCCCTAACTAAGGTCCCCATATCTTCCTAAATGTTCCCTCTTTTAGTATATGCAGATCTTTCTTTTCTAATTATATCATCTACCTTGTTTATCCATATTCTACAGTGCCTTGAAAAAGTATTCATACCCTTTGAAATGTTCAACATTTTGCTATGTTACAAACAAAAACGTAAATATATTTTATTGGTATTTTATGTGATAGACCAATACAAAGTGGGACATAATTGTGAAGTGGAAGGAAAATGATAAATAGTTTTCAAATTTTTTAACAAATTTGAACAAAGTCAATACTTTGTAGAACCTCCTTTCACTGTAATTACAGCTGCCAATCTTTTTGGGGATGTCTCTACCAGCTTTGCACATCTAAAGAAGGACATTTTTGCCCATTCTTCTTTGTAAAATAGCTCAAGCTCTGTCATATTTGATAGAGAGCGTCTGTGAACAGCAATTTTCAAGTCTTGCCAAAGATTCTTAATTGGATTTAGGTCTGGACTTTGACTGGGCCTTCCTAACACATGTATATGCTTTGATCTAAACCATTCTATTGTAGCTCGGGCTGTATGTTTAGGGTGGTTGTCCTGCTGGAAGGGCTCAAGCCCCAGTCTCAAGTCTTTTGCAGACTTTAACAGGTTTTCTTCTAAGGTTTAACTGTATTTAACTCCATCTTCCCATCAACTCTGACCAGCTTCCCTGTCCCTGCTGAAGAAAAGCATCCCCACAACATGATGCTACCACCACTATGTTTCACGGTGGGGAGGGTGGGCCAAATCCTCAAAAGAGATACGCAGGCGGAACTGCTGTTCCGCCTGCGTATCCCTGTGCCTATCTTTGGAACTGATCCACAGAAGGATTTTTCCGAAGATAGGCATAAGATCTGACATCTGTAAGACACTTACACTGTCAGATCTTAGGATGCAGTACCGCATCCGCCGCTGGGGGCATTTCGAGTCGAAATGCCGCTTTGCGTATGCAAATGAGTACTTAGGCAGATCCACAAAGCTTTTTAGCTTTGTGTTTTCTGCGTAAGTTACGTTTTGCATGCGTAAAATTAGGGATGCTTTTACAAGGTGTAAACTGTTTACACCTTGTAAAAACATACCTTTTTTTCGATCGCCGCTATTTTTTTTAAATTTCAAATTTTATTTTTCGCCGCGTAACTTTTTTTTTTCCCGACGCAACTTTATTGTCCCGTCGCAATCCACAAAGCCCGACGTAACGTAATTTCGCGTGCTGCCCGTCGGGAAAAATGACGTCGCACGCATGCGCAGAACGTCCGGCGCGGGAGCGCGCCTCATTTAAATTGTCATCTCCCCCTGGATGAGAAGACCGCCTTGCGACGGAGGCACTTAAGTTACACAGCCGAAAATTTCTAGGCAAGTGCTTTGTGGATCGGGCACTTAGGTAGAAATTTTCTGCCAGTGTAACTTAACTGCTGAAAGTTAAGTTAGGCAGGTTTTTTGTGGATTTGCCCCGGTGTGTTCAGGGTGATGTGCAGTGTTAGTTTTTCACCGCACATAGCGTTTTTCTTTTAGGCCGAAAGGTTCCATTTTAGTCTGATCTGACCAGAGCACCTTCTTCCACATGTTTATTATGTTCCCCACATGGCTTCTCACGTTTGGGACTTCTTATGGCTTTCTTTCAACAATGGCTTTCTTCTTGCCACTCTTCTGTGGACAGATTCTCCCACCTGAGCTGTGGATCTCAGCAGCTGATCCAGAGTTACCATGGGCCTCTTAGCTGCTTCTTTGATTAATGCTCTCCTTGTACAACCTGTCAGTTTAGATGGGCGGCCATGTCTTGGTAGGTTTGCAGTTGTGCCATTCTCTTTCCATTTTCCGATGATGGAATTGAACAGTGCTCTGTAAGATGTTCAAAGCTTGGGATATTTTCTTATAACCTAACCCTGCTTTAACCACTTACCCCCCGGACCATATTGCTGCCCAAAGACCAGAGTACTTTTTGCGATTCGGGACTGCGTCGCTTTAACAGACAATTGCGCGGTCGTGCGACGTGGCTCCCAAACAAAATTGGCGTCCTTTTTTTCCCACAAATAGAGCTTTCTTTTGGTGGTATTTGATCACCTCTGTGGTTTTTATTTTTTGCGCTATAAACAAAAATAGAACGACAATTTTGAAAAAAATGAATATTTTTTACTTTTTGCTGTAATAAATATCCCCCAAAAATATATAAAAAAACATTTTTTTTCCTCAGTTTAGGCCGATACGTATTCTTCTACATATTTTTCGTAAAAAAAAATCGCAATAAGCGTTTATTGATTGGTTTGCGCAAAAGTTATAGCGTTTACAAAATAGGGGGTATTTTTATGGCATTTTTATTAATATTTTTTTTACTAGTAATGGCGGCGATCAGCGATTTTTTTTTTGGTATTGCGACATTATGGCGGACACTTCGGACATTTTTGACACATTTTTGGGACCATTGGCATTTTTATAGCGATCAGTGCTATAAAAATGCATTAGATTACTATAAAAATGCCACTGGCAGTGAAGGGGTTAACACTAGGGGGCGGGGAAGGGGTTAAGTATGCCTGGGTGTGTTCTTACTGTGGGGGGGGGGGTGGCCTCACTAGGGGAAACACTGATCCTCGGTTCATACAGTGTATGAACCGAAGAAAAGCATTTCCCCTGCTGACAGGAACGAGAGCTGTGTGTTTACACACACAGCTCCCGTTCCCCGCTCTGTACCGAGCGATAGCGTGTGCCCGGCGGCGATCGCGCCCGCCGGGCACACGCACGGGAGTCGGGGGCGAGCGGGGGGCGCGTGCGCGCGCCTCCGGCGGCGCGCGTGCGCCCCTAGTGGCGGCTAAAAGGTAGGACGTCATAATACGTGATCTCGCCTAGGAGAGCCACCTTGTGGACGTATTATGACGGTGCGGCGACGGCAAGTGGTTAAACTTCTCCACAACTTTATCCCTGACCTGTCTGGTGTGTTCCTTGACCTTTGTGATGCTGTTTGTTCACTAAGGTTCTCTAATAGACCTCTTAGGGCTTTACAGATCAGCTGTATTTATACTGAGACTTGACTATGCAAATGCCCTCTATCTCGGACTCCCTAAATACCAAATTACTTTTCTACAAAATACGGCCGCTCGACTTGTGACTGGTAAAAAAACATGGGATTCAACCTTACCTTCTCTGAGATCCCTTCATTGGTTGCCAGTAAAATACAGAATCACTTTCAAGGCACTCTGTCTGACACATAAGTGTGTTCAAGGAAATGCCCCCCAATATCTATGCCATAAACTAAAAAATCACAACCCCAATTACGTTCTGCGATCCACTAACCAAAATCTACTCCAGATACCAAAAGCCAGATACAAGTCCAAAGGAGAACGAAGATTTGCAGTCCAAGGACCTCGGCTGTGGAACGCGCTACCAACCACCATCCGATTAGAGGGGAACTACTTGGCCTTCAGAAGAAAGATCAAAACCTATCTCTTCTGAGGGAAAAAAAGTTTACTCAGGAATGGTTATACCAAGCACCCAGAGGCGATTCAGTTCGCATGTGTTGCGCTATACAAGTTTCTCACTCACTCACTCACTGAGATCAAATTACACACAGGTGGACTCTATTTACTAATTAGGTGACTTCTGAAGGCAATTGGTTCCACTAGATTTTAGTTAGGATTATTAGAGTAAAGGGGGCTTCCACTTCACAATTATCTGCCACTTTGTGCTGGTCTATCACATAAAATTCCAATAAAATACATTTAGATTTTTGGTTGTTACATGACATAATATAGAAAATTTCAAGGGATATGAATACTTTTTCAAGACACTGTATATGGGTTGGTGGATGTGTTGCTATCCATTGATCCGCTATTAATTTCCTCACTAAAAACAAACATCTAATTACTGCCATCTGCCTTCTATTTACAGTACCCCCCCCCCACCCCTGTACACCCCAAAATACATAGTCTGGCATTTAGCCCAAGGGAAACTGCAAAGATCAATTTTATGGTTCCAATAACCACCCCCCAATGTCTATGTAACTTTGGGCACCTTTACATCATATGGATAAGATCTCCATTCAAGTCCCCACATCATGGTCATTTAGCATTAGGTCTTCGTCCATATAAAAATAACTTTCGGGAGGTATAGTATGTTCTGTGAATTAGCAACAAATTCCTGGAATAAATCTCCTGCGCGCATGCGCGGGAGTGACGTCATCACCGCTCCAGCCAATCACAGCGCTGGAGCGGCGATACCCGGAAGACACGCCGAGTCAAGATGACATCTTGCTCGGCGTGGACCAGGTAAGTTCTCTTCTCCTCGTTGTGGGGTAAGTATTTCATAATGAGGTAGTATGCGGTGCATACTAGCTCATTATGGTTTTTGCAGGTGTAAAAAAAAAAAAATTGTATATGCGGGTTTACAACCGTTTTAATAAAACTCATTCTGGGCTTTTAGAAGTCTAGCAGCTCTACTTTTATTTTTGGTAATGCATATTACCAATAACATAAATCTGACAATCACTACTGTGACCCCCACTGCACACTGACTACAAGGGGTTGCTCAGTTGGCACTGCCACCATTCACAGGATGCCCTTCTCTTTTTTTCTGTCAGTGAATGCAAGACATATGAATGGACGACGTGATCAATATGCCACTACCCCTCCTCTCCACTATGACCAATCAGAGAATGCCTTGTATTCATTAACACAAATTACAAGGTATTCTGTTTATAGCAGCAGTGCCAAGTAAGTGACCCCCAGGACCTTGAATTTCACAGTTTTCGCAGTAGAAGTACATGTGAGGGCTTTTCTCTGATAGGTTATTTAAACACTGACTGTTGTCTTTATTTTGTATGTTTTACTCTTACGAGGTAAGCGATTGGGTCTTTGGAGGTATTGCTAAATAAACTGCTGGAATTTGATGATTGGAACACATCTGAGGAGTGGGTCCCCAGTAAATGCCAGTTATGGTGGATTAACTTGGAGTGAGAATGGTATATCTGCTGAAGGTGGTTGTCCCAGAGTCGGTGCAATGCGGAAGGGACCATGGAAAGAGTTTAAGGTAAAGATTTTGATACGTAGTGCCTCCAAGGATCGGCACCCTCCTACACTAGGATGATAGGAAAATGTAGTGTTTGGCTTGTTCTGTAGCCAAACAATACTCGGGTCTGTTCATGGTTTTCAGGGTGGTGAAATTGACTACTTCCCCTTATCTCTGTCGAGAACCTTCTAGAGTTCAGGGAGGGAAATTCAAATCTCTCACCTAAATATTTACTGCCCTCTGGCCAATCATTGAGGGATGGGGGAGGTGCCCAATAGGTTGGAGGAAGTAAATAGGCTGGAACCTGTTCAGATTTGTTCTTCCCTGAAGAATAGTAGAGCTGTGTGCTTTAGGGGGCTATTTGTCCCGAAGCTGTCCTTGCTGGGCTGGCTGCTGGACTACTTTCCCTTGGACAGAGTGCATGGACCTGTTCTCAATTAGGACCAGTGAGTAAAGCCAAAGTCTCTGTACTGTCGTTTATTCATGGTCCCCAGCTGTGGATGTCTGAACTGCCTACGTATTTGCGCTACCAATTTACTTTGTGGCCCCCGCTGCATCAATCTAGACTGCTCTAGTCTGTTTCTTCTAGTGATTCCTACTTATCTTGTGCAGTGTTGCCAACCACCAGTATTTTTACTGGCAGTCAGTAAAAAATTGGCACTTTTCTCCTGCCAGTAAATGCCAGTATGAGGAAAAAGGTTGCCAGTAAAAAATATGGCTGTGACACTCGGCTCGGAACTGTGCATATGCAGATCGGTTCTGGAGTCGGCTTAGACCATCCAAGTGCCTGCTACAGTGTGTTCGGGCAGTGCCAGCGGGGAGGGTGGTCTGGTGGAGGCGCTGTCTGAGCGTGTTGTGTGATGCCATGGTGCAAGGGAGCTGAGTGGAACGGCCGGAGCCTCGTGTGCAGAACGGGAGTAAGGCAAGCCAGGAGCAGGACTGTCAGTGCTGTTTGGACTGAAGGGGACTGAATGGACCACATAGCGTGGAGAGAGATGTATGTCCTTTGTATGTCCTTTGTTTCCCCACAAATAGAGATTCCTTTTGGTGGTGATCACCTCTGTGGTTTTTATTTTTGCGCTATTAACAAAAAAAGACAGACAATTTTGAAAAAATATATATATATATATATATATATATATATATATATATATATATATATATATATATATATTTTACTTTCTGCTATAAAACATGCTGGGTATAAAACTTACTAGGGGCCAGATCCACGAAGCAGTTATGCTGGCGTATCTATTGATACGCCGTGTAACTGCTAGGTTGCTCTGGCGTATCTTTGTTTTGTATCCACAAAACAAGATAGGCCTGAAGCTGGGCTAGATCCGACTGGCGTACGTCTTAGTACGCCGTCGGATCTAAGGTGCATATTTACGCTGGCCACTAGGTGGCGATTCAGTCGATTTCCGCGTCGAGTATGCAAATTAGCTAGATACGGCGATCCACGAACGTACGTCCGGCCGACGCATTTTTTTATGTCGTTTCCATAAGGCTTTTTTCGGCGTAACGTTACCCCTGCTATATGAGGCGTAGCCAATGTTAAGTATGGACGTCGGGCCAGCGTCAAATTTTTCGTTGTGTACGTTGTTTGCGTAAAACGTTCGCGAATAGGGCTTTGCGTAGAATGACGTTCACGTTGAAAGCATTGGCTTGTTGCTGGTTAATTTGGAGCATGCGCACTGGTATACCCCCACGGACGGTGCATGCGCCGTTCAGAAAAAACGTCATTTACGTCGGGTCAAGACGTATTAACATAAAACACGCCCCCATCTCATCCATTTGAATTGCGCGCCCCTACGCCGACACAGTTACACTACGCCGCCGTAACATACGGCGCAAATTCTTTGTGGATATGGGAAATACGCTGTAAGTTACGGCGGCGTAGTGTATCTGAGATACACTACGCCGGACGTAAAGAAGCGCCGCGCTACGTGGATCTGGCCCTAGGTAAATAACTTTCTGCTATAAAACATACCCAATAAAATTTTGAAAAAAAACTAATTTCTTCATCAATTTAGGTCATCAGGTATTCTGCTACATATTGTTGGTAAAAGAAAAACCTAATAAGCGTATATTGATTGGTTTTGTAGTGAATGTGTGGTATAAAATGTAAATGATAATAAATATAGGGAATATTTAATTAAATAAAAATTAGGGGTTTGGCGAATTGTAAATGATAAAAAAAGGGTGGTGCCTGAATTAAAAATATAGTTGATAGACAGTGCCTCCAGCCGATTACAGGAATGAATAAATAACTTAATAACAATATGAATTTTTGTTCAGACACTCAAAAGTATACCACAACAATTTCCTGAGTTCTTTCATCTATGGTGAATTCTTACCAATGTATAAATATCTTCCAATTAAATTATTAATTAAATATAATTTATTAAAATACAAGTATAATTATACAATTACATACAAAACTGGAATTACTGGTGATTAATATTTCACACACAATCAAAGACATAAATACAATAGGAATGTAATTTATTTTAAATTTCAAAGACAAAACCCAGAACAACTGAAAACAAATATAAAAGGGTGATCGATTAAAATTCTTTTGATTGGTACTCACCTCTCCGCCGGCTTCTGGGCCTTCAGGGAGAGTTCCGTCGGAGATCCAGTGACGTCACGGACACCGGCGGGGCTTGCCGTGTCCATCTGAAGGGCTCCTTTGCTGTGCCTTCATATCTGCATGCCGGCGGGACCTTACTATCTGCCACACGCAAGGGCTGTTACACTTCCCTCTATCACTTCCCTCTATCAACCTGGGATTCTACAACCATCCACTGGGAGTTGTGATAGTTCCCTTCATGGGACATCTACATGCCGACGGACTGATGTTAACCTCTCCTCATCTGGATTCAGCAGTGGTATCATTGTACACATTTTTATACCAGTATCATACTTAGCTACATGTTTTTATGACTGCTTTTGGTACCGTTTGGTATTACTCGCACCATTTTTACAGTTTATGTAGCTACATCGATTTTATCTCCAAGGAGATCAGCTAAAAGTAGTTGGATCTGTATGTGCATTATAATTAATCGAAATTAGTCGATTAATCGATTAAAAAAAAAAAGATTAATCGAACAGAAAAATTTTGATCAGTAACAGCCCTAATATTTAGGCGATTAATATGGTGGAACAAAACCCTGCGCATTAAATTGGAGATTATACAACACCCCAAAAATGCAGGCGGTCTGGCAGTTTCTAATCCAAGGTTATACTTTTTTTCATCCCACCTACAGCACTTTTCTGGATGGGAGTCTGAGCAGACCATAGGCGTGCGGAAGGGGTGTGCCTGGGCACACCCTAATCTTGGGGTTGGCAACGGGTCAATGGTGGGCAGGTGACAGGTAAACCGCAATCCTAACTTGCCGACCCTCAGAACCTGGACAGGAGAGGTTGTGTGGGTGGAATATAGTGATACCGATCTGTCTTTTCCTCCTGCAGCAGCTGAAAGTAGGCTTCTCCACCTCTTCCTCCCATTGTTTCAGGATGGAGAGCGGGGAAGAGACCGGTAAATATGTCAAGCGCATAAGTGTTAGAGCTTTGGGATGCACACCCTAATGCAAATGGAGCAGACACTTCTTCCTGCTCGACGATTATTTTCTTATGCATTTATAAGTCGGTTACCACTCTATGTCCTAGATGGTGCAAGAGGGGGTGTCTCGCTTGCCGATATGCCTACATACACATTAATATGTAAAATATGGGATATAGTTAAAAAAAATACTGGGTCTATCTTATCTTACTAGATACACCCCCATATGGAAAAATTATAGACTTCCTCAAATTTAGGCCCTTAGAAGCTTTTAGAGATGGGGGGAAATTTTTCATCGGAAATTCCGACGGACTTAGAAATAGAACTGTTCTCTTTTTTCAGACGGAAAAAATATCTATCGGAAATTCCGTTTGTCTATATGGAATTCCGATGGAGAAAAAAACATGCTTGGAAACAATTTGACACATACTCGGAAGCATTGAACTGAATTTTTCTAGGCTTGTCATAGTGTTGTACGTCACCGCGTTTTTGACGGTCAGAATTTGGTGTGTCCGTGTGTATCCAAGACAGCTTGAGTGGAATTCCGGTCGTGTGTACGCGGCATAAGACATGCTTTACATGCCCGATTCTCTTCTGCTAGGATATTTTCCCCCTATCCTTGTTCTTGATAAGATAGTACAGGCAGGGTCAACAAAAGGTCTCACCTCTGCTACGTGTAGGGTACTGTTAGATAGGTTTCTACTGAACTTTCCCATCCGCTCTAGGGCTGGATGGGAAAAAGATATCGGTTCTATCCCTGAGGAGATCTGGGATGATATTCTTCGGTCCTTGCCCCGGGTGTCTCTTTCTCCATCACACAGACTGACACAGATCTTTATTCACCATAGAGTCTATAGAACTCCAGAATTTCTGTATGCATTTAGATTGAAATCTGAGCCAGTCTGTGCTAGATGTGGTAATACAGGTACGCTAATACATCTTTTGTGGCGGTGTCCAAACTTTCAAAGATATTGGGTGAAGGTGAGTGATACCATAAACGGGCTATTGGATACTAATGTTCCGGTTGAACCACTTATATGTCTATTGGGGATACTGCGATATGTCTATACCTCCTCTATTGGTAACACTATATATACTGTATATATATAGTTATGTATATATATATATATATATATATATATATTGTAGTTTCTGTTTTGACTGGATTTTGACTGGATTTAATTTGGTGTATAATTAACCAGGTGTCTCAGCTATTGTTTTGGGCCACAGTTAAGTCAACACTGGATTCCTCTGGGAGAGACAGCTTCACCCTTGGAACACGGAGGGTATGGATATCTATTATGCCACGTACACAAGATCGGAATTTCCGACAAGAAAAGTTTGATGTGAGCTTTCGGTCGGAAATTCCGACCGTGTGTAGGCCCCATCGGACATTTTCTGTCGGAATTTCCAACAGCAAAGATTTGAGAGCTGGTTCTCAAATTTTCAGATTGGAAAAGATCTTGTCAGAAATTCCAATTGTCTGTATGCAATTCAGACGCACAAAAATCCTACGCATGCTCGGAATCATTGAACTTATTTTTTCTCGGCTTGTCGTAGGTGTTGTACGTCAACACATTCTTGACAGTCGGAATTTCCGACAACATTTGTGTGACCGTGTGTATGCAACACAAGTTTGAGCCAACATTCTGTCAGAAAAAAAAAAAACACGGTTTTCTTGTCGGAAATTCCGTTTGTGTGTACGCTGCATTAGTGTTGCACCTGGATAATGTTTTTTTTTTTTTGTCCTTTTGGGTTACGTTTCATAGTCTTACAGATCAGGAATCAATCCCAGTAATGCCGCGTACACACGATCGGAAATTCTCAAACTTGTGTTGCATACACACAATCACACAAATGTTGTCTGAAATTCTGACCGTCAAGAACGCTGTGACGTACAACACTACAACGAGCCGAGAAAAATAAAGTTCAATGATTCCGAGCATGCGTCCAATTGATTCAGAGCAAGCATGTTTTTTTTTTGTGTTTCGGAATTTTATACAGACGATTGAAACTTTTCCCATCGGAAAATTTGAGCCGCCTTTCACGGCATGACCCCAGCTTGAAACGGCACAGCGTGCCCTTTCAAGTCGGCGCATGCGCAGAAGAGGCCTTCGTTCGAGGACATTGCAAATATCTCCTAAACCGTGGAGGTTTAGGAGATATTTTAAGCAACTACAGGTAAGCCTTAATCTACCTGTAGGTGAAAGTTGTCCTTGAGGGTTTACAACCATTTTAAATAATGTGTCTGTGTTATTTGGTGCTGGAATAAATTCAACGCGCTTGGTGAATGTCATGGTTAACATATATCGATTCCCTAGAGAAGATTTAGTCACAGGTCCAATAAGAATCCATTTGAAGGTCTGTCCAAGGCATACAGATCCACTTTTCTGAAGGAATGCCCTATGGGTTGGTGAAGTTGATTGAAATTGAGGACATATTAAACAGCCTTGGCAGTACGCCTTCACATTACGCAACATATGATGCCAGTATGCATAATCCTGAAGGACCTCATATGTGATCTTTTCTCCGTAAAAGCCCAGAAGTTGGGGCATCATGGGCATGCTGTAACATTACACCTCTAAATTTAAGTGGGACTACCCATTGTTGGATACCCCCTTTTGAGGTGCAGATCAACAATCCCTGATGCAATGCATACTGGGATTTGGATTTAATTAATATACGTACGTCTCCTTTGCGAGTATAATTTTCTTGACTAAGGGGATTTTGGTCCTGGATTTTCTTTTTCTAAATGTTTATAAAATAAGCCAATTATTGGGTCTTCTTTTTGGGCTGTAATTAAATATTCACTGGGAGCATCATGACTCCGTTGTAATATATTTGAATCATCAGTCATCCTAACTTGTTGCCTAGTGTACCTAAGAGATAATCTATGGCCTAGATTCACGTAGGGCGGCGTATGTTTGAGCCGGCGTATGTTTGAGCCGGCGTAGCGTAGCGTATTTACGCTACGCCTCCGCAAGTTAGAGAGACTAGTGCTGTATTCACAAAGCACTTGCGTCTTAAGTTACGGCGGCGTAGCGTAAATGTGCCGCCGTAAGCGCGCCTAATTCAAATTGGGAAGAGGTGGGCGTGTTTTATGTTAATAAAGCATGACCCCACGTAATTGACGTTTTGAACGTACGGCGCATGCGCCGTCTGTGGACGTATCCCAGTGCGCATGCGTCGGATAGAATGCCTAAGATACGTCGAACACTGCCTACGACATGAACATAACTTACGCACAACCCTATTCACGTACGACTTACGCAAACAACGTAAAAAGATAGGCTTGTTCCGACGTCCATACTTTGCATGGGCTGCGCCACCTAGAGACCAGCTTTATCTTTACGCCGGCGTATGTCTTACATAAACGGCGTAACTATTTGCGACGGGCGTACATACGTTCGTGAATCGGCGTATCTTGCTCATTTGCATATTCGACGCGGAAAACAACAGAATCGCCACCTAGCGGCCAGCGTAAATATGCACCCTAAGATACGACAGCGTAGGAGACTTACGATGCTCGTATCTTAGCCTAATTTAAGCGTATCTGGTTTCCAGAATTCGCTTAAATATACGACGGCACAGATTCTGACTTACGACGGCGTATCTACTGATATGCCGACGTAACTCTTTGTGAATCTGGCCCTCTGTCTAAAAACTCACCTGTTAGGGCCCCTTCTTTGGCTATGGATCATTCCCTTTCATTTCTTTGTCTAGTACTTTGGACTGGCCCTTGAATTTTCTTTGAAGCTCAGAAGCCAGCACATTTTCATCAGAGACTTCTTGCTCAGGTTCTTTACTTCAACTGAAAATCTCCAGTTAACAGGCTCAAGCAGGAAAATCTTGTAGCTGTACTTGCTCATTTGGTGCTCTCTTGTGGAGTGATTTGGGAAGCGTACAGCTCCTTCTCATTATGGCAGCATGATGCTGCTGCAAATTAAAGTATATGTAATGTAAATCCAAGCACCAAAATCTCCTATAAATTTTCACGTTTTACTATAACTCCAAAAGTTTATTTTGTATTTGCATTTTTTATTAAAAAAAATATTTGTTGATCCATTATTTGAAAACAATGAATGGTTTTAAATAAAAAGTCAAAGAGTACCACTTGCTAAACATTATTATGATTAATACACAGGATTTATATAGCGCCGACAGTTTGCGCAGCGCTTTACAACATTAGAGAATATCCCATTGTTCAGAAGGGATGCAGGTCTGCCAGTAAGTACTTTGTCTCGTAATTCCCACTGATCCCATTGCCTCAAAATTGCTTGAGCAACAGGAGGCAACTTTTGACACTACTACGTGGTGGGTACTTCTGAGAGAGGTAACCCTGCACTTGTATGAGGTCTGCGTTCTTTGGTTGAATCAGTGCCCATTCCTCCTGCCCATAGAGCTCTGCTGCCTTAACCTGTGGGTCAGGACCTCACCCCCCAATGGTGCATGGGGCAGCGGATGCAGGCAGAACAGGAGCGAACACTATATCTTCACCTTCTCTCCTGGGCGTTCCACTGGGAAACGGGACAGGGCTTCAGCATGCCACTTGAGTTTCCCTTGCTGATAATGTATCTTGAGTTTAAACCGTGCCAGATGAGCTGCCCACCTCTGCTCCAATGCCCCCAGGTTTGCAGTTTCCAGGTAGGCCAGCAGTTCGATATCAGATTTCAGTAAAGACTTGTGAGATACACCGCAAATTTTGGTGATAGCCCAGACTAGAACAAGCAACTCGAGCTTGAAAGAACTGTAGTTGCAGGGGTTCTACTCAATGGGCCATAGGCTCCTGCTGGCATTGGCAATCACCCTTTCTTGGCCACCCTGCACTTGGGCCAGGACAGCCCTTAGATCAGAGGTGGGCAAACTACGGCCCGGCGGACCTTTTAATCCGGCCCCCGGGCGGATCGCTAGAAATAGCATTGTAGTGGATGGCCGTGGCGGAACTACCGCCATAGCGACCCACGCGGGCGCTATGGGGCCCGCAGCTGAGTGAGGTTCGGTGGGGGCCCGCAGTCCGATATTTGTTTATGACCGGGCCGCACAGCGGGAGGTAAGCGGGGACCGCGGCCTGGAGAGTGTTAACACAGGCCGCGGTCACCGCTTACCTCCCTCTATGCGGCTGTGCCTGTGTCTCCTCTAGTCTCCAGGCTCTCCTGCCCAATGTCATCTATCATCAGAGCAGGGCTGGGAGAAGCCGGAGACACTGAACAGCATGAGTGCTGTGCAGGGATCCGTGGATGCTAGGAAGCAGGTCGGATCCAATCAAAACAGCTATTGCTGTACCCGCACACACTCTGCTGCCTGCAGTAGCTAGGCAACGCCGACGCTGCCAGGGCTGGGGCCGCTGATGACGTATGACGTCTGGAGACCCCGCCCACCCAGACAGATTACGTCCATTCAAAAAACAACAGGAGGGAGGAAGACACGTGTGAAGTGAAGCCATCAGATCGGGAGACAAGTAAAGGAGACACAGAAGAAGCAAAACAGGTAAACGAGAAAGGGGGTAATGGAGGAGGAGACAGGAAAGTGTAAATCGATAAAGATGAATGGTGGCACTGGCAAAAAGGAGATAAGAAAGGGGGAAGAAGAGGGAAGAACAGATAGAAAAAAAGGGGACTATATAAAGAGAAAAATAAGGAAAACAGAAAAGCAGAGGAAAATAAGAGAAAAAATACGAGTGAAAAATAAAAATATGATAGAGAAATGAGAATAGGAAAAAAGGAAGAAATGAGTGTGAAAAGGAGACAAATTAAGAGGATAAGGTACAACTGAGAAAAATGTATGAAAATAAACTTAAAAAAAAAAAACTGGTGGCACACTGGCAGCAATTGATGGCACACTGGCAGCAATTGATGGCACAATGGCAGCAATTGATGGCACACTGGCAGCAATTGATGGCACACTGGTGGCACACTGGCAGCAATTGATGGCACACTGGCAGCAATTGATGGCACAATGGCAGCAATTGATGGCACACTGGCAGCAATTGATGGCACACTGGTGGCACACTGGCAGCAATTGATGGCACACTGGCAGCAATTGATGGCACACTGGCAGCAATTGATGGCACACTGGTGGCACACTGACAGCAATTGATGGCACACTGGCAGCAATTGATGGCACACTGGCAGCAATTGATGGCACACTGGCAGCAATTGATGGCACACTGGTTTATGTATGTCTTAGTGATTGATTAACATCACAACTTCATTGATTTGAAATTGATACCCTTATTTTTTGTATGATTTTTGCTTTTGCTCATCACTGCCACACACATGCAGCCATGCATTGCACGTGTGTGGCAGTAATGAGCAAAACTAAAAATCATACAAAAAAAAAAGCTATCAATGAAGTTGTGATGTGAATCAATCACTAAGACAATAAGACATACATAAACCATAATTTTCACTAATATGAGTCACAAATAGTGAAAAATGTTCATTGTTTTGGGAAATTTTGTTTAATAAAAAAAATTTTCTTGTAAGGCAACCTCACTTTTTCATTGTTTAACTATAACAAGTACTCGTACCAGTTGTCCAACAATGATATTTACTGCTTTTTATAAAGAAATACAATTGATTTTATGCAGTATTGAGTTTAGCCTTTTGGCCCGGCCCTCCAAAATATTTTTAGTTTCTCATGTGGCCCCATCGAAAAAATAATTGCCCACCCCTGCCTTAGACCCTGGTGGCTCCCGGTTCATGTATAACTGGAATGGCTGAGTGTAGTTAGCATAGTCTAGCAAGCCTGCTGTTGTGGTTCATGCCATTGGGGTGAATGGAAGGAGGGTCCGCCCTTCCATTGGTTACATACTATAATTCCATAATGGTTTTAGGGGGTTGCCAACCCTGGATGGCTTGTACTTTACCTGGGTCTGGGGAAACGCCTCCAGCTTCAAGCACATGCAACAAGTTTTGGATCTTTTGGCTCATCGGACACTTGCTGGGCTTGCTTTTTAGGCCATTTTACGCCAAACGGGAGAACACCCTGTCCAGATGTTTCACGTGTTCCTCAAACATCTTGGAGAAGATGATAATATCATCGAAGTAAACGAGCACACCCTCGAAATTGTAATCTAGTTCTTGTTCTAATTCTTGAAATTTCAATGTTTAGCAATTAGGGAATACAGGGAATGTGAAAGCCTTTTTTCTTTTTAGTTTTTGATAGTGTGGAGTTCAAATTGTAGTCAGTTTACATTTCTTACAGTCCGGCCATTTAAGCAGACGGAATCTGGAAGCTCTTGGACCAATGGGAACAGTGAAGGGCAGCGCTAGTGGTGCATACTAGCATATAATGGTACATACCCCTAAGGGCCCATTTAACAACAAAAAAAAAGTCTAGTTTAATACTGCTTTAACACACTTGTGCATCTTGTCATAAGACTTTAAACATGACAAGTCACAGCCATTGTTTGCAATTACACCTATTCAGATCTGTGCAACCTAAAATTGCAGCGATATTGAAAAGATGACTGTACTACTTTGGTGTGACTTTTGGTGCAACTTTGGTCCAGAGAGTATAAAGTCAGATGAACTTTGAAGATGCGCTAATGTGAATGCAGTCTAAAGGGCAGTGGCGGCCCGTCCATAGGGGCGCCCGGGCGCCGCCCCCCATCCCCCAGTAAAAAAAAAAAAATGTTTTAAATCTGTCCCTTTAAGAAAAAAAAAATCCAAAAAAGGGCCTTATGTGCACTGTGTCCACGCGCCGGACGCCGGGCACAGTGCTGTAGGAGTAGCGCCACGTCTGTGCAATCACGGGATTGCAGACGCTGCGCTACATTGGCAAAAAAAATATGGCTTTGTGGCGTTCTCCATCGCGCCACTTGCTTCAGGCACGATGGAGTGTATTGTTATGGCCGGGCGGGTGCATACACTTTCTGTGTGCACCCGCCCGTCTCTGTGCTCATTCCGACGTCACTGGAAAAACAGGAAGTGACGTCGGGACAGCTCGAGCTCAGTGCGCCCGACCGAGGAACAGGTAAGCCTGCCTGTCTCTAAGCATCGGCGGCCGCTCCACAACACCCCACCCGCTTATACAGCAGCATCTAACCTCCCCCGTGATCTCCACAAAGTTTTTCTTATTCGGCCGCCCGTACCTAACCCCCCCCCACCCCACCCCCCCCCCCCGCGTATTCAATGTCTTTTTTTATCTAATATTCGGCCGACCCCCCACTCACACCCCGCTTATTTAAAAAAAAAAATAATATTTAATAAAAAATATAATATTCGGCGGCTGGCGTCCAATCTCCACCCCCCCCCCTGCTTAATCCAATTTTTTTTTTAATATTTTTTTTTTATATTATTTAATATTTAATATTCAGCAAAAATAATGCCAGGCAACAACCCAACCCCCCCCCCCCCCCAATCAATGTTTTTTTTTAGATTTAATATTAGTTAAATATATTAAGCTTATTAACAGTTTATTTTTTAGATTTGATTCAATTTAGCAATAAGTATAAACAAAGTTTTTTTTTTAATAACTGGGGGGTGGTCTGGTGGGGTAGTGTTACCGGCCGCTATTTGTGCTGTAATTAATTTTTACATAGAAAAGAAATGTTGTTAATAAGTGTGTAAATGAATTATAAAAAAAGTTTTTTTCAATAACCGGCTTTTTTTATAATTCATTTACCCACTTATTAACAACATTTCTTTTCTATGTAAAAATTCATTACAGCACAAATAGCGGCCGGTAACACTACCCCACCAGACCACCCCCCCAGTTATTAAAAAAAAAACTTTTTTTATACTTAATGTGCAGGGAAAATAACGGCCGTCAACACCACACCACCCCCCGCTTGCAAATTGTCCTGCGACTTGGAACTGGAAAGTTGCAGGATAAGTTGGACCCGATGATTTCCAATGAGAACTGTTCATATCTGTGCAACTTTGAAGTAGTCCCTGCATTACTTTTGTCCCACTTTGATGTGACTTGAGGTCCATAGACCTCCAGAATACATAGGCATTGCTTCAAGTCGCTGCAAAATCGCACCAAAAAATTGTGGCAGAATCTTGCGATTTTCAGGCTAATGCAGTCTGAAAGTTGCACAATTCTACTGCAATTTTGATGTGACTTAAAGCAATGCCTGTGTATTCTGGAGGTCTATGGACCTCAAGTTGCATCAATGTGGGACCAAAGTAATGCAGGGACTACTTTGAAGTCGCACAGATATGAACGGTTCTCATTGGAAATCATGGGGTACGACTTGTCATGCAACATTTAAGTCCCAAGTCGCAGGACAAGTAATTCCTGCAGTCTCTGGTAATCTTGTACAGTATGTCCGCAGTCTCTGGTAATCTTGTGTAGTATGTCCGCAGTCTCTGGTAATCTCCTGCAGTATGTCCGCAGTCTCTGGTAATCTTGTGTAGTATGTCCGCAGTCTCTGGTAATCTTGTGCAGTATGTCCGCAGTCTCTGGTAATCTCCTGCAGTATGTCTGCAGTCTCTGGTAATCTCCTGCAGTATGTCCGCAGTCTCTGGTAATCTCCTGCAGTATGTCCGCAGTCTCTGGTAATCTTGTGTAGTATGTCCGCAGTCTCTGGTAATCTTGTGTAGTATGTCCGCAGTCTCTGGTAATCTTGTGTAGTATGTCCGCAGTCTCTGGTAATCTTTTGCAGTATGTCTGCAGTCTCTGGTAATCTCCTGCAGTATGTCTGCAGTCTCTGGTAATCTTCTGCAGTATGTCCGCAGTCTCTGGTAATCTTGTGCAGTATGTCCGCAGTCTCTGGTAATCCTGTGCAGTATGTCCGCAGTTTCTGATAATCTCCTGCAGTATGTCCGCAGTCTCTGGTAATCTTGTGCAGTATGTCCGCAGTCTCTGGTAATCTCCTGCCCATTTCGAGTCCTTCATTACTAACAGTGTCATATTTTAGTTTGTTTGCACCGATCTGTAAGGCTGCGCTATATACCATGATTTGTGATGCTGGGGCTATATACTCTGTGCTGTGACGCTGAGCTGTATACCCCTGACATTGAGTGGAAGCAAGTGGAATACAGGGGACGGAGTGGTGGATTCTATAAGGGGTGTGGCTTATGAGAAGTGGGAGGGACCAAATGTGGAAGGGCGGGGTATTGCGCCCCCCCATCCTAAAACTTCACCAGCCGCCACTGCTAAAGGGTACAGTATGAATATGGTTTAGAAGTGCAGTATTTAATATGAAACTAAAATCAAAAAGATGTGAACATGACCTCAAACCAGCAAGAAGAAAGTTCAAAAATAACCTTAGATAGTATTATTTTACAGAAAGAGTAGGTGATGACTGGAACAGACTTCCAGCAGAAGTAGCCAGTCAACAGTGAATTTAAACATGCTTGGGAGAAACATCGATTTGTACTCAAGACAAGAAAAAAAATTGCAACCAAAAAAAAAATTGGCAAACATTATTTTTCTGTTTCTCTTGGCTGATAAATTAGAACAGCCTTTCTCACCCAGGGTTCCTACAGATGGTAGCATGGGGTTCCTTGACCAATTTTTTAGCTATCTGTAAGAGAAAGATTCTTCCCAATGACCTCAAGTGTAATGCCGCGTACACACAACCGTTTTTCGGTTTGTAAAAAATGACGTTTTTAATGGTCTAGAACAGGGGTGGCCAAACTTTTTTCAAAGAGGGCCAGATTTGATGAAGTGAACATGTGTAAGGGCCGAACATTTTGCTGACATTCTTTGAACCATTAAAATTTGGTCTAAGTGTGTTTGCCCGAGCACTAATACACTGCCCACACAAGAATTCTCTTGGCTTTGTGGCTGTGTGTGGTGAAGAGATGAGCTCAGGCTTATTATTTGGCTATACCGTATTTATTGGCGTATAACACGCACCTTAACGTTAGGAGGGAAGTTTCAGGATTTTTTTTTTAATAAAGAACTGTGAAGCAAAATAAGGGTCATTGCCCATCAATGCAGCCTTACCATCGCCATGAATCCAGCCTTGCCATTGCCATGAATGCAGCCTTGCCATTGCCATGAATGCAGCCTTGTCATTGCCATGAATGCAGCCTCTCCATTGCAATGAATGCAGCCTCTCCATTGCCATGAATGCAGCCTGATTGATGCCCATCTGCAGCCTCAGAGGGGAGGCGGGACGAGCGCCAACAGATTACATACAGGAGAATCTCCTGTTTACACAGCAGCCTCTTAATACAATGTCCCGCCTCATATGATAGACCGAGGAGTTGTCCAATGGCAGCCCAGGAGACAAGACTTCCTATTACAGATGCTACAGAGTAAACAGGAGATTCTCCTGTATGTAATTTGACAGCACTCATTCCCCGCCCCTTCCTGTCCCCTCTGAGGCAGCACCGATAAATACATTATATATCCAACTTACCAGGGGGGGCACATTAAACTGGAACGGGGGCCGCAATTGGCCCCCGGGCCAAACTTTGGACATGCCTGGTCTAGAAGGAACAACGTTTTGTTCAACCCGATCATTAAAACGGCCTTGCCTAAACACGATCGCGGAAAAAAAATGCTCTAGCAAAGCGCCGTGACATACAACACGTACGACGGCACTATATAGGGGAAGTTCCATGTGGATGGCGCCACCCTTTGGTCTGCTTTTGCTAAATTCGTGTTAGTATAAGACGATTTGCGCTTTTCAGTCTGTTACAGCGTGATGAATGTGCTTACTCCATTACGAATGCTAGTTTTACTAGAACGAGCGCTCACATCTCATAACTTGCTTCTGAGCATGCAGGGTTTTTTCACGTCGTTAAAGCCCACACACGGCCATTTTTTACGACGTTAAAAACGGCAACGTTAAAAATAATGTGAAAAATTAGAGCATGTTCGAAAATTTTAATGGGCATTTTTTACATTGTGAAAAATGCCCTGGAGCCCACACACAATCGTTTTTAATGACATAAAAAAAAAAAACGTAATTTTTTACAATCCGAAAAACGGTAGTGTGTACGCGGCATAAGAAGCATTCTTCCCACTGACCATCGCAGCAATGTACTCTGAGCTGTAGATAGTGGCCGCGATTCAGATACATTGTCGTATCTTTAAGCGGGCATAGCGCATCTCATATGCGCTACGCTGACGTAACATTGAGAGGCAAGTACTGTATTCAGAAAGCACTTGCTCCCAAAGTTATGTCGGCGTATCGTAAATTGGCCGGCGTAAGCCCGCGTAATTCAAAGTAGCAAGGCAGTGGGCGTGTTGTATTGTAATGAAGCGTGACCCCATGTAAATGCATGTCCGATCGAACGGCGCATGCGCGCGCATGCTCAGAATCACATCGCAAATACTCCCTAAGATACGTCGGCTCAATGCTTTCGACGTGAATGTAACTTACGCCCAGCCCCATTCACGTACCACTTACGCAAACGACGTAAAATACGACGCTGTTCCGACGTCCATACCTTAACATGACTTACCCCTGCTTTAAACTTAAGCCGGACATGCGCCTTACGTAAATGGCGTAGCTAAATCCGACGGGCGCAAGTACGTTCGTGAATCGGCGTATCTAGGTCATTTGCATATTTGACGCGTAAATCTACGGAAGAGCCCCTTGCGGCCAGCGTAAATATGCACCCAAGATACGATGGCGTAAGAAGACTTACGTCGGTCGTATCTTGCAAAATTCAGGCGTAAGACCTTTCTGAATCCAGGCTATAGTAATTATCAGCAAGTGTTGCTTGAGACCAGAAAATTACTTTGAAGGTTCCATGTTAGAAAGGTATCGAAAAGTTGAATTTGAGATTTCTTTATTAGGTTGCAGTGTTACCTGTTAACCATTGGGTGGGGGAATAAGCTAGCTGGAATGCCCATAGAGAAGATACGTGTTACAAATGTACATCAATACACATTTTAACATGGATGGTAATGCACATGGAAAAGTGTGAATAGGTCTTGAATCATGTACTTACAAACAGTTACAGTATGTATTTAATTATTAATTACTGCATTTATCTTGAGGAAGAGAAAATCAAAATGGTTATATTTTATACACTACTATAAAAAAAATCGATTCACTTTAAATTTTCAATCTGCTTTAATTAAAATGTTCAATTGTTCGGAGATTAACAATTCAAGTTCAAACAAAATATCAAAAGCAGTACAAGTGTCATCCACAACAAGTATAGTCGAAAAAACCTACAGGCCCGGATTCACAAAGCACTTACGCCGACGTATCTCCAGATACGCCGCGTAAGTGCAAATATGCGCCGTCGTATCTATGCGTCGGGCCCACAAACTAAGATACGCCTAAAAATAGGCTTCATTCCACTGACGTAACTTGCCTACGCCGGCGTAGAGTGGGCGCATGTTTACGCTGGACGCATTTGGCACTCCCATTTATTTTCTATTCAAATATGCAAATGAGGGAGATACAGTGATTCACGAATGTCCATGCGCCCGACGCTGTGCGCGGAAAGTCATACGTCCGTTGTAAAGTAATGCCACATAAAGGAGGTGTAACTCAGCAGCATCCATGCAAATGGCTGCACCAGGGAACACAAGCCGATGTATTTTACATAGTTTACGTTGGACGTGAGTATGACTAGGCGTAGGTTACGTTAACGCCGTAGGCACTGAACCGACGTATCTTAGGGATTTGTTCGACGTGATTCTGAGCATGCGCACTGGGATGTGTCCACGGGACGGCACATGCGCTGTTCGATATACGTATCTGTCTGGCGCTTGGCCCATCATTTGCATGGGGTCACGCCTCATTTGCATTGCTCACGCCCACTTCCACCTACGGCCGCTTAGTCCCCTTTCACACTTATACAACTTGTCTCACGATTTTGGACTGCAAAATCATATAACAAGTCATTCTCCATTATTTTCAATGACTACCATTCATACTGGCACGACTTTAAGTTGTGCCTACTTCAGAGTAGTCCTTGCACTACTTTGGTCCGGTTTTGATGCCACTTACACAGGCATTCATTGAAATCGCGGCCGCGAATCGTGGCAAAATTGCGGTAAAATCATACAAGTGTGAAAGGGGCCTTACACCTAGGAAACCCAGCGCAGTTTTGGCAGCACTGGCTTTGTGAATTCAGTGCTTGCCTCTCTGCGCTGCGTCGGCGTAGTGTAAAGGAGATACACTACGGCGGCATAAATGTGCGCCGCTGTCTGTGAATCCGGGCCACAGTATATAAAAAAAAAATCATACAAAATTTAAACCATTATAACAACAAACATGTAGAACCAATCTTCCATCAGGCGCACATCCCCCTTAGCAAGATTTTAGGTGGATTTATATCAGTATTACTCATATGCCCCGTACACACGATCGGACATTCCGACAACAAAACTGTGGATAATTTCCGATGGATGTTGGCCCCAACTTGTCTTGCATACACATGGTCGCACAAATGTTGTCGGAATTAGCGAACGTCGAGAACGCGGTCACGTACAACGACACAATAAAACAGAAGTTAAAATACTGTTGAAAGTAGTGGAAGATGTGTTTTTCCTAACGTGGTTCAGAATAGTCAATGAAAGAATCCATTAAAAAAAATAAAAAAAAGTAAAGAGAAGTAAAGGGAAATGTTTGCCCATATGGGCAAAGAAAGTGAGGATGGCTAGTCTACTTAGACTTAAAATCCCCTGATCCAGTCTTCCACATGTTTGCTTTCAGTTCTTAAAATGTGTTCTTTGTTATCTGACATCTATTCTGGCTCCTTAGTCACGTCCATGTGACATCCCGTAGGCAAAATGGCTGAGTGTGAGTGAGTGAGTGAGTAACTTGTATAGCGCAGCAAATGCGAACTTAATCGCCTCAAGGCGCTTGTCATCCAGAGTAGTACAGATCTTTCAGAAGAGGTGGGTCTTTAGCTTTTTCCTGAATGCCCGATGCTGAAGTTTGTGGACACCTGACCATCACACCTATGTGAGTGTATTGGACATCCCATTACAAACCCATGGACATCCATATGGACACAGTATCCTTTGTAGCTATTACAGCCATAACTCTTCTGGGAAGGCTTTCCATCGTGTCTATGGGAATTTGTGCCCATTCAATTAAATTCGGTTAGCATTTCAGCTCATCCCAAAGATGCCTAGTAGGGTTGAGGTGAGGACTCTATGCAAGCCACCAAAGGTTCACTGTACCGAAATAGTAAATCCATGTCTTTATCAACCTGGCTTGTGCGTGGGGGCATAGTCATGTTGGAACAATAAAGAGCTGTTGCCACAAGATTGAAAGTGTACAGTTGTCTAAAATAACTTAAAATTCCTTCCTCCTGTCTTAAATTTTGCTAAACAGAGCAGTAAGATCTCACCCGAGCACACATATTACTTTTTTGCCTGTATACCTTTCAAACACAAATAATCTAGTTATCTGGCATCTATTCTGATTGCGTCCTTGAATATGTCCATGTGGTATCCCATATACCATATTGTTAAAGTGTATACAGGCATACCCCGCTTTAAGTACACTCACTTTACATACACTCGCGAGTAAGGACATACCTGCGAGTGTATGTAAAGTGCCTTACAAGTACTGTATGGACCTTTTGCAGCCGCAGTAGAAGGAGCTGAAGCTCCGAGAGCATACCCCACCCTGTTCCAGTGTGCCCCTGATACCCCCACTACAGCCCCTGAGACCTCAACTACAGCTCTTGACACCCCCACTACAGTCCCTGACCCCCCACTACACCCTAGAAGTGAAAAAGGGTATTGTTTCACTTTAAGTACATTTTCGTTTTACATACATGCTCTGGTCCCGTTGTGTACTTAAAAGTGGGGTATGCCTGTAGTCACCTGATCACCACACCTATGTGAGCTTGTTGGACATCCCATCATTACAAATCCATGGGCATTATTATGGACACAGCCCCCCTTCGTAGCTATTATAACCATAACTCTTCTGGGAAAGGCTTTCCATTGTGTCTGTGGGAATTTCTGCCCATTTAGTTGTGAGATGATGTACTGTTGTTAGACTATAATATCTGGGTTACAGTTGGCATTCCAGTTAATCCCAAAGATACCTTTTAGGGTTGAGGTGAGGACTCTGTGCTCAAGGCTCACACCACCAATCTATCCAATTCAAGTCTTTATTGACCTGGCTTTGTGCACAAGGGCACTGTCAAGCTGCAGCAGTAAAATGTTTTCCCCAAACTGCTGCCACAAGATTGAAAGCACATTGTCTACAATAACTTTGGATTTTTTTCCTTCTGTCTTGATTTTTGCTGAACAGAACATGCTATAGCAATAAGATCCCACCCCAACATACACATTGGTGTTTCCCCTGTATCTCTCTTCAAACACAAATAATCTAGTTACCTGCCACCTATTCTGTTTGTGTCCTTGAATATGTTCATGTAGCATCCCATATACTGTACTATATGGCTAAAGTTTATGGACAGTTGGACACCTATCCACCTATCCATCAGAATGCATGTGCTTCCATTGTGGAGTCTCTCATAAGCTAGAGATAGGACCACAGATACTAGGGTGCCGTGACAGGGCTCTGTGGCTTACACACATGTATTTGCAAATGTGTGCAGGTAGACATGTGTACTGCCAAAAAAATAGTTATTTTTTCGTTTATGTTATATTAGTTTTTTTTTTTTTTTCGTAAATTCGTAAATTCGGGAAATTCGAAAAATTTTGTTTTTTTTCGTTTTTGTTTCATTCGTTTTTTTTTCGGAAATTCGGGAAATTCGAAAATTATGAATTCCAAATTTTCGGATTTCCAAAAAAGCAAAAAACGGAAAAGCAAATTTTCCGAATTTTCCCCAAAAAAACGAATGAAACGGAAAAAAAAAAGAATTTTCGGAAATTCGTAAGTTTACGAATTTTCGAATTTTTCGAAATTTCGAATTTTTCAATTTTCGAATTCAGAATTTTTCAATTTTTGACTTCGAATTTTTAAATTTTCGAAATTTCCAATTTTAGTATTTTCGTATTTTCGAAATTTTGAATTTTCGAAATTTCCAATTTTAGTATTTTCGAAATTTCGAATTTTCTAAATTTCGAATTTTTCAGTTTTCAAATTTTTCAGTTTTCGAATTTTTCAGCTTTCGAATTTTTCAGTTTTCGAAATTTCGAATTTTTCAATTTTCGAAATTTCGCTTTTCGAATTTTTAAATTAATTGACGAATTTCCGAATTTTCGTTAAAAAACGAATTAGAAACAAAACGAATTGCACATGTCTAGTGTGCAGACTAAACCTCTTTTTTAACGCATACTGTTAGATAGGTTGATTTCTAAATTTCGAATTGTCGTATTTTCGAAATATCGTTATTTTCTAAATTTCGAATTTTTCAGTTTTCGAATTTTTCAGTTTTCGAATTTATCAGTTTTCGAATTTCGAATTTTTCAGTTTTCGAAATTTCGAATTTTTTAATTTTCGAAATTTTGCTTTTCGAATTTTTAAATTTTCGTAATTTCGATTTTCGAATTTTTAAATTAATTAATGAATTTCCGATAAAAAACGAATTAGAAACAAAACGAATTGCACATGTCTAGTGTGCAGACTAAACCTCTTTTTTAACGCATACTGTTAGATAGGTTGATTTCGAAATTTCGAATTGTCATATTTTCGAAATATCGTATTTTCGAAATTTCGAATTTTTCAGTTTTCGAATTTTCCAGTTTTCAAATTTTTCAATTTTCGAATTTTTCAGTTTTCGAATTTTTCAGTTTTCGAATTTTCGAATTTTTCAATTTTCGAAATTTCGAATTTTTAAATTTTCGAAATTTCGAATTTTTCAATTTTCGAAATTTCGAATTTTTCAATTTTCGAAATTTCGAATTTTTCAATTTTCGAAATTTCGCTTTTCACATTTTTCAATTTTCGAAATTTCGATTTACGAATTTTTCAATTTTCGTAATTTAGATTTTCAAATTTTTCAATTAATTAACGAATTTCCGAATTTTCATTATAAAACGAATTAGAAACAAAATGATTGCACATGTCTAGTCTAGTCTCTGTTTTAACGCATAGTTAGATAGGTTGATTCGTTTGTCAGCAGTCTGGCCGGTGAGTAAAGCTTGGATCTTTCCTTGGATTTATCCTTGGTCTTGTTTATGTTGGACACACGACCGGCACACCTAAGTGAGATTGTCAGACTTCCCATTACAAACCAATTGGGCAATAATATATACACAGCCCTCTTTGTAGCTTTTACAGCAATAACTCTTCTGGGCAGTGGGCAGGTTCCCCATTGTGTCTGTGGGAATTTGTACCCATTTATTTGTGAGGTGAGATACTGTTGCTGGATCTGGCTCAAAGTCAGAATTTCTGTTCATCCCTAAGATACAAAGTAAGGTTAAGCTGAGGACTCTCTGCTGGCTATATAAGGCTTACAGCACAAAACTACCCAATTCAAGTGTATATTGACCTGGCTTTGTGCACGGGGGCATGGTCATGCTGGAACAGTAAAGAGTTTTCCCCAAACTGTTGCCCCCAGGTTGAAATCACACAGTTGTCTAAAGTATCTTTGGAGTTTCTGCCCCAGTCTTAAATTTTCTTGAACAAACTATGCTACACCACTGAGATCCTATCTCCAGCATCCTGTTCAAAGACAAATAATCTAGCATCTTCAAAAAGGGTCCTGAACCATGGCACAGCTTTTTTAGTTGTTTAACCACTAGCTTACCGCCCACCGTCATATGACGGCGGGATGTTTTCACCTTCCCGAGCCACTAGCGCACGCATCAGTCGGGCACCCGCGATTGCCCAGTAACTGAGCAGGACTGTGGATCTGTGTGTGTGAACACAGAGATCCACGTCCTGTCAGGGAGAGGAAACCGATGGTGTGTCCCTTGTACATAGGGACAATGATCGGTCACCTTCCCCAGTCAGTCCCCTCCCCCCACAGTTAGAATCACTCCCAGGGTAACCCCTTGACCTAGTGTTAACCTCTTCACTGCCAGTCACATTTACACAGTAATCAGTGCATTTTTATAGCACTGTTCGCGGTACAAATGTGAATGTCGCAAATTAGTGTCAAAGGTGTCTGATATGGCCGCCGCAATATATCAGTCATGATAAAAATCACTGATCGCCGCCATTACTAGTAAAAAAAAAATGCTATGAATCTATCCCCTATTTTGTAGACCCTATAACTTTTGTACAAACCAATCAATTTACACTTATTGTGATTTTTTTTTTTGTCTCCAATGTTTTTATTAAATTTCCAAGTAGAAATACAATAATAGGACAGGTATAGTCTGTCCAAGCAGTATAAATCAAGTTACAGGTACGAGTCAATGAGAATACAACAGTATAACCAGCGCATGAGAGTTACCCAAATTTTTATACCACAAAACTGTCAACGGATATATAGGAAAAAAAAATAAAATAAGAAAAAGATGGGGGGATTGACCAGAACTACTACCGGGCCTCCCGGCGGGGAGCCCAACTGATCTCAAAGACCCGTTACTCAGTAAAACAAGAGTAATATGCATCGGCAATAAAATAATAATGAGAAAAATAAAAAGAACAGAAAAGCACCAAAGAGATAAAGACTAGAAAAACAGGAAAGGGAAGGAAGAAAGAAGGAAGAGATGGGGGGAGCACTCCAGCATCAAAGGGTCATTCACCAGTAGTAATCTACATCTCACGTAGTCGTGAGATAGTCAATCCAAGGGTCCCAGATCCTGTGAAACACTGCAACCTTGTCTGCCAGGATGGCGGATAGCCTCTCATTCACCATTATCCAAGATAATTTAGCCTTCAGCAGATAGAAAGGAACGGTGGGGGACCTCCAGGACCTTGCTATTGAAATCCTAGCCGCTGTAAATATGTATGCTATTAGCTTTTTTGTACATTTCGATATTCCCTTGATCGGACGTCCCAACAGTGCATCCAGGGGCGACTTACGAAGATTGACCTGAGTCAGTGAGTATATAAAGTTGTACGTACGGATCCAAAACCGTCTCACCTTCGGACATAGCCACCAGACGTGGTACATAGTGCCGTCTGCAGCGCAACCCCTGAAGCACCGCGGGGACGCCCCAGGGACAAAGGTTGCCACTCGCGCCGGGACCATGTACCACCTCAACAATACCTTATAATTTGCTTCTATCAAAGAGGTATTAATATAAGTTTTAGAGGCACTCTGCGACAATGTACCCCACTCAGCAAGGTCCAGTGGCTCACCCGTATCCTGCTCCCATTTCAGCATATAGTCTAACTTTTGGGAGCTAGAGGATAGGAGACTATAAATCAGGGATATATGTCCAGCATGTTTGTCAAAGGTCATACAAAGGTGCTCCATGGGAGTACTAGTAGTAACGTCAGAAGCACGATTCAGTGATGACAAAAAATGGGCAATTTGTGTATAACGGAAAAACTCAGCATTTGGGAGTTTATATTTCTCCTGCAGGACAGACCTCGAGAGAACTCCCCTGTGGTCACAGAAGTCCGCTATCCTCAATAGACCCTTATTGGTCCACCAGGTAAAGTCCTGGGGGTGGAGACCCGGGATAAACAGAGAATTGCGAAACAGTGGTGCCAGAGGCGTATGTGGGGACTTAAACTTGTGTTTGGCCGTTAGGCGGTCCCATAGGCTGAGAGAAAATGACAGAGACGGACACATTATGGGCGGCCTCTCCTTCCCCCCAAGCCACATTAAGTGGGAGATCTCTCTGTCTGCACATACGGAGGACTCCAATTCCATCCAGAGCGGTCTGGGTCGAGCTGTATGGAAGCGGGTCAGATGAGCCAATTGAGCTGCATGAAAGTATCTGAGAAGATCAGGCACACCCAAACCCCCTCCCACTTTAGGAGTGTACAATGTCCGTCTGTTCACTCTGGGCCTCCCGTGAGCCCATATAAAGTCAAGTAATTTAGCCTGGAATCTTTTGAGGTCCGCACCCACTATTGCAATCGGAAGAGTCCTGAATAGGTACAGCACCTTGGGGAGAATAGTCATTTTGATAGAATACAGCCTACCGAACCATGACGGAGGACTCCGAGACCATCTCTGAAGATCATCCAGCAGTCTACGAAACAGGGGGGGGTAGTTTCTCTTATATAGAGTGGAGAGGGTCGGGGTCAGGAAGATGCCCAGGTAAGGCAGGGCATCCTTCTGCCAGTTAAAAGTGAATGACTGTTGAAGGGCTCGAACTATGTGAGGTGGCAGGGAGACATTGAGGGCCTGGGATTTAGACTGATTCACAGATAGCCCCGAAAATGTTGCGAATTTTCCTAAGACGAGATTCAAGTGGGGTATAGAGGCAACCGGGGAAGAAAGGAGCAAGAGGATGTCATCCGCAAACATAGCGCATTTATGCTCTCGGCCTCCACAGCTAACCCCTAGGATGTCCGGATGTGTTCTAATCTTAATAGCGAGAGGTTCTAAGGCCATAATGAACAGCAGGGGGGAAAGTGGGCAGCCCTGTCGGGTACCCCTACCTATGTGTATGTCCGGGGATCGATAGCCTTTAACCGAGAGACTCGCAGTCGGGGCTGTGTAGACCGAGCGAAGCGTCGTCAAAAAATTTGACCCAAACCCATACCGCCCAAGTATGAAAAAAAGGTAGTTCCAAGACAGGGAATCAAATGCCTTACACAAGTCCAATGACAACAGCAAGGCACCCCGCTTCCCTCCCCCATCCCAACCAGAATTCAGGGCCGATATTATGTCTATGACGCGTCTGGTCTGATCCGAGGCCTGCCTATGAGGCACAAAGCCCACCTGATCAGGATGGATGTATTTAGGTAAAAACCCATTCATACGCGTGGCTAGTACCTTGGTTAGCAATTTAAGATCGACGTTTATCAACGATATGGGGCGGTAGTTCGCGCAATCGCCGAGATCCTTATTAGGTTTAGGAATGACGTGTATAAAGGCTCTATTTTCGTGTGGCGGGAGGGGAGAACCCTTTCTCAGGTCATTAAAAAAGGCACAAATATGTGGGATCAATATCTCGGCGTACTTACGATAGTAATGGCCTGTGAAGCCATCAGGGCCCGGCGATTTCGATGGATTTAGGGATTTAATAGCAACTGCAATTTCACCTGGTGTAAACTCTGCCTCCATTATCTCCACATGGTCCGTGGACAGCGTGGGAAGGGGCAAGTCTCGCAGAAAGTCTTCCGCCTCAACCGTATCGAAGGTCCTCGGGGGTGTGTATAATTTAGAGTAGAACGCAGAGAATTCTTGGAGTATGGACTGGGGATTTTGAGTAATCAATCCAGATCTCAATCGCAGTTTAGGGAGACCAGGACTAAACGGCCGAGGAGTCAATTTTCTTGCTAATAGTGTATTTGGTTTATCGCCTAATGTGTAATATCGGTGGCGGGCCCATCGGACGGATTTTTCCGCCTTAGTGGTCAGGCTCAAGTTCAGGGCTGTCCGGGCCTCATCAATCTGGTTTCTAAAGTCAATATGTGGGTTAGCTGTTTGGTCGCGCATAAGGCGATCAAGCTCATCCTCCTGATGTCGGATAGCCTGATCCCTTTCCCGTTTCACTCTAGAGGCCAATTGTAGTAGTACCCCCCGAATGGTGACCTTGTGGGCAGCCCAGAGTGTTCCAGGAGAAACCCCCGGGGAGGAATTTTCCTGAAAGTAGAGTTGAATAGCCCTCTCCACCTCCTTTTCAAGGACAGGGTCATTCAACAGGGACTCATTTAATCGCCACGGCGAAGGGTCTGACTTCGACCAAAGGTCTGTCAACACCATTTGAACCGACGAGTGATCTGACCATGCCATAGGAGAAATTTTTGCCGACGAGACATACGGGAGCAAAGGGGAGAGTGTGAACAGGTGATCTATGCGCGAGTACGTTTTGTGGACATGGGAGTAATACGAGAAATCCCTGGCGGTAGGATGGAGGTCCCTCCAAATGTCTATTAGGTCATAGCTGTGAAGTAGTCGTGCCATAGCGCTGCTCCGTCTAGGGACGTGTCTCAAAACATCTCTCCCAGGGTTAGATTTATCAAGAACCCGATCTAACGAGGTATTGCTATCTCCCCCAAACACCACGTGACCCGCTACGTGAGGCATTATTACGTCTAACATGGAGCGAAAAAAGGACAATTGGCCTACATTAGGGGCGTAATAGGAGAGAAAGGTCACCTCTCTATCGTTAATCTTCCCCACCACCATGACATAGCGGCCTTCCTTGTCTCTAATCACAGTTGAGGGTGTAAAGGGAACCTTCTTGGCGAAACAAATCGCGACGCCACGTTTTTTATCGGGGCCATTAGACAAAAAAAATGTTGTGTATCTCGAATGTAAATATCTAGGGGCCGAGGTCTTAGAAAAATGTGTCTCCTGTAAAAGTAGGACGTCCGCCCTCATTTTGTAATAGTGCTGAAATGCTTTAGACCGTTTGGTAGGGGAATTAAGGCCCTGGACATTATGAGTCAAAATAGTGTAGCCTGCTGGATGTTTAGGGGTCATAATGGTTCGGTCTACTGTACTCACGGTTTAGAAGGCTCAGAAATCGAACTGCAGAAGTCCCCCGAAGCCCCCCCCATACTTTGTTTCGACGCTGGAGTGCACCCCAGAAGAGAGAAGCTTGGAGAAAAGAAAAATAAGTTAAAGTAGGAAAAATAAAGTACAAATAAATCGAAACAGTGAGCATCACCTCGTTCTCCCCTCCCCTTCCCCCCCCCTCAAAAGAGGGAGAAAAAAGGAGGAAGAAGAAAAGAGAAGGAGGAGATAGCAAAAAAGGAAAAAAAAAAGAAAAAAAAAAAAAAAAAAAAAGGGACTCCGCAGTGTAAACAACAACTGCAGAGTATCTTATGACACACCGTAAACCGGTGTGTCCCTGGGAGTAATCAACTACCAGCACTTAGCGTAAAGTCGCCTCCACCAACTAGGAGGAGGCAAGTTCACTTCAAGTGGCACGCGTTTCCACCTCAGCCCAATTCAGTCGCAAAATGAGGAGAGCGGGCTGAATCGGTCAATAGAGGTCCATAAGGAGAGCAAGGAGGGACTCAGGCCCAAGGGCCACCTCCAGGTCCGTCACCTTACCGGAAAGCTAAAAAACGGTACAAACTAAGAACCAAAACATACAATATATATAAAAGAAACATAAAGGTTAAGGCAGAGAACCCAATCTCAGGGTGGTCTCAATCACTGTCCAACCAAACCACGGTCATCGGTCAGAGAGGGCCAAACCATCACAACCTGTAAGAAAAGGTAAGCAAAGTCACAGGCATTCAGGTGTTCAAGGTGGACTTCTTGCTCTTATTAGGGCGGCCTTGCTGGGACCAGAAAGGGGACACTGGCCTATCCCTCATCTCAGAGGCGCCGGAGGGGACTCTTGGATCTGTCGAGAGTAGTCCCAATTCCCGAAGTAGCTCTTCTCCAGACTGGAAGGTAGAAAAGGAATGGGGTTTCCCCTTGTATGAGAAGGAGAGTCTAAACGGGAACGACCATCGGTATTTAATGCGGTGATTAATTAGGTGGCTCAAAAGAGGTTTCAACGCCCTCCTTTTCTGAATCGTCGATTGGGATATGTCGGCAAATATCTGAACCGAATGTTCCAGGAGGGGCACGTTTCCCTGTGATCTAGCCGCCATCATCACTTTCTCCTTAATTCTATAGTAGTGTGGCTTGACGATAATATCGCGTGGTAAACCGTCAGGTCTGGGAGCCGTCAGGGCACGATGGACCCTATCTAACTCTAACTGATGAGGGGAAATGTCCGGTATCAGCTGTGTCATCAATGCATGGACAGCCTCCTCTAAGTCAAGGACCGTCTCCGGGAGACCACGCACGCGAAAGTTGTAGCGCCTGGACCTATTCTCCAGATCTTCAATCTTTGCGTTGGCCTGGTCCAGTTGGTCTTGCAGGGAGGTGATCATCCTGGAATTTTGGTTCACACGTTTAACTGTGCCATCCATTTTAGTCTCAATACTGTCCAGTCGCTCTCCAATGTTTTGAAAATCAGCCTTCATTCCGGATGTGATCATTGTACATGCCTTTGTCAATTCTTGCTGCAACAGGGCGGAAAACCTAGCCAGCAATACCGTATCTCCAGAGTAATGGGCAGTAGCGGTTACTGGGGCCTGCGATAGCGCAGAGCTAGTCTGGCTGTAGGACAGTTCAACAAGTTCCGCCATTTGTCTATCAGTGGAGGAGACAGGGGATGCAGAGAATAGGAGTGCTCTGTCAGGGGAGCTGGATGATGGAGAGTGCTGTGAGCAGCCAGTCTGTGGGGAGGGGAGCGGGTCTGGGGACTGTGAGGAGAAGGGATCTCTGTGCACCTCAGCTTGGATCGAGACAGAGCCAGGGCCCCACGCTGTGGTTGTCGGCGCAGAGCGCACACTGCCCCCCTTCCCAGTACCTGAGTCTCTCATCGCCATCTGAGTCATGGAGGGCTGCAGGGGTGGGAAGTCATTCACCGCCTCCATCGGCAGCTGTGTCATCCAAGGGGATCCCGGATTAAGCTGGGGACCCTCCCTCACCTCAATCCCTCCACTGCGTTCCTCGGCGGTCCGGGGAGATGAAGGCTGGGCCTGGGAGCCGCCGCGTGTCGAATCCCCCTTCCCCAGCGCCATCTTGCCTGGCGGGGACGGCTTCTGGGCCTGTGAGGATCTGGTCTGCCGGGCGCTCTGTGAAGGCTTACGCTGGTGGTGTTTGTTCCCAGCTGTCCTCCGCTGCATTCTCCGTGTAGTGATGCGGTAGAAAGACCGATCCGCTCGCTCTGGTTGCTAATTAAAATGCTGTTTAGGGCCGGAGGTGTGCGGAGCTTCTCAGAACATGTCTGATGTCGGCGCCGCGCGCATGCGCACTTGTGATTTTTTTTTATTACCAAAAATATGTAGAAGAATACGTATCGGCCAAAACTGAGGAAAAAACTGTGTTTTTTATATATTTTTGGGGGATATTTATTATAGCAAAAAATATTGCTTTTTTTTTCAAAATTGTCGCTCTTCTTTTGTTTATAGCGCAAAAAATTAAAACCGCAGAGGCAGGCCCTGACTGGGAAAAAAATAGTCCCGGGCATTTTATACTGAGCAGCCCAGGGGGGGGGGGGTGTCGCGGCGGCAGTTAATGATGGGATGTGGGGTTCCAGCACCCTGCACCTCTGGATCCCTTTACATTACACAGCACCCTGGACCCCTTTACATTACATAGCACCGCACCTCTGGACCCCTTTACATTACACAGTCCCCCACAGTTTGTTACACAGATACCCCCTAACAGTTCTGGACTCCCCTACATGTTACACTGGGGGGAGACATGACATGCGGCCCACCGGGCATATGCCGGTATGCCCTATGGCCAGTTCGGGCCTGCGCAGAGGTGATCAAATACCAACAAAAGAAAGCTCTATTTGTGGGGGGAAAATATAAAAATTAAATTTGGGTACAGTGTTACATGACCGCGCAATTGTCATTCAAAGTGTGACAATGCTGAAAGCTGAAAAATGGCTTGGGCAGTAAGGGGGTGAAAGTGCCCTGTATTGAGGTGGTTAATGTTAGGCATACATACATGATACATGATCCACTTCTCTTTTCCAAAATCAGAGCTGTTCAGCAGAATCTCAAAGACACTTTCCAAAGATGAGCCATGGAGATACAATTTTGACTGTTTACTAAAGACTTAGGGGTGTATTTATCAAAGATATGATGGGCAGTTGCCTGACGTTTGCCCAAATCTCATTTTATTTTTTTTAATACAAGGCATCATGCAAAATTAGCGGTCATTAACCCTTTCGCTGCCAGAACCATTGTTAAATATTACACATAGTTCAAAAAAACATTTTAGGCCTGGGGATTAGTTAAAGCCTGCATGGTAAAATATAAAAGATGAGGTTGTAAACCTCATCCCCCTGAACTCTGCATTCTGTATGTAGCACACCCCTGAACTCTGCACACAGCACACCCCTGAACTCTACACTCTGTACATAGCACACCCCTGAACTCTGCACACAGCACCCCCCTGAACTCTGCACTCTGTATGTAGCACACCCCTAAAATCTGCACTTTGTATGTAGCACACCACTGAACTTTACACACAGCACACCCCTGAACTCTGCACTCTGTACATAGCACACCCCTGAACTCTGCACACAGCACCCCCCTGAACTCTGCACTCTGTATGTAGCACACCCCTAAACTCTGCACTTTGTATGTAGCACACTACTGAACTTTACACACAGCACACCCCTGAACTCTGCACTCTGTATGTAGCACACCCCTTAACTCTGCAAACAGCACACCCCCTGAACTCTGCACTCTGTATGTAGCACACCCCTGAACTCTGCACTTTGTATGTAGCATAGCACTGAACTCTACACACAGCACACCCCTGAACTCTGCACTCTGTATGTAGCACACCCCTTAACGCTGCAAACAGCACCCCCTTGACATCTGCACTTTGTACGTAGTACACCCCTAAACCCTGTGAAGCATAACCAGTGTAGCATAATGCTAAACTCTGCACTCTGTCTATAGCATAATTCTAAACCCTGCACAATGTACAAATGGCACCCCAAAAACATCTGGCTCTTTGGGGCAACCATACTGCTGATGAGGCCGATAATGAAATTGAGTTTGACACTCCTGATCTAACTCATTTCTGTAGCACTGATACTTTTTCTAAAGCACTGACAGTCTAATGTATCTGACACAGTTCCAAAAAAAAAACCTCAAACAGCTGCTCTCACTAATATTTACACACCAATAAATAACAGCCAAAATAAACACCTACAACATGTAGCGCTGTCACCTAATACATGAACATATAGGTTGTGAATAAATACATATCAATCAAAATTTGAATAAATAAATAGTAAAAAATCTGTGCGGATGAATGAAATAATAAATAATAATAAAAGAAAAAACATAAAAACCCTTTTACACTGGATCGGTTTGCAGGCGCTATTGCGCTAAAAATAGCGCCTGCAAACCGACCCTAAGCAGCTGCTGCTGCGTCTCAAAAATTAAAGACCCCAGTGGTGATCAAATACCACCAAAAGAAAGCTCTATTTGTGGGAAGAAAATGATAAAAAATTTGTTTGGGTACGGTGTTGCGTGACCGCGCAATTTGTCATTTAAAGTGCGACAACTCTGAAACCTGAAAATTTACTTGGGCAGGAACGGGGGAAAGTGCACAATATTGAAGTGGTTAAGGACACGGAAAAGATGTTGATATCAATAGGAGTCACCAATAAGGTTTCCAGTTAATTTTACACAGGGCTTTTTTTCTCAAACAATAGGTGCTGGAACTCAACCACAACCCTCAAACCCCCCCCCCCCCACACACACACTCTCCAATCCACATCAAAATAGTGGGTGTGGTCAGTCAAATTTCACAAACAGTACGAGGGTCTTAAAGGGGCATTAAATACCAGGATTGCATTCCATACATATAGGTGGATTCAGGTATGGCGGCGTATTAGTGAGTCGGCGTGGCGTAGCGTATTTACGCTACGCCGCCGTAAGTCAGAGAGGCAAGTGCTGTATTCACCATGCACTTGCCTCCTAAGTTACGGCGGCGTAGCGTAAATGGGCCGGTCTAAGCTCGCCTAATTCAAATGAGGATGAGGGGGGCGTGTTTTATGTAAATTACTCGTGACCCGACGTGATTGACGTTTTTTACGAACTGTGCATGCGCCGTCCGTGGACATATGCCAGTGTGCATTGCTCCAAAGTACGCCGCAAGGACGTATTGGTTTTGACGTGAACGTAAATTACGTCCAGCCCCATTCACGGACGACTTACGCAAACAACGTAAAATTTTAAAATTTCGACGCGGGAACGACGGCCATACTTAACATTGGCTAGGCCAGCTATTTGTTCGACTAACTTTACGTCTGAAAACACCTTACATAAACGGCGTATCTTTACTGCGACGGGCAAACGTACGTTCGTGAATAGGTGTATCTCGCTGATTTACGCATTCTAGGCGTAAATCAGCGTTCACGCCCCTAGAGGCCGGCAGAACTAGACAGCTAAGATACGGCGGCGCAGGCCGTCGTATCTTAGCTAGGTTTAAGTGTATCTCAGTTTGAGAATACACTTAAACATACGACGGCTTAGATTCCGAGTTACGACGGCGTATCTACTGATACGCCGGCGTAACTCTTTGTGAATCTAGCTAATAAACCAGACTTCTGTGTGTACAAGTGATTGCAGTGAGCAGACACCAAAGGGTCTGAGCCAGAGGTGGTAGAACTGAGTTCCACCAAGTTCCCCCTGAAAATAAAATCCCTGATTTTACGCAATCGTTACTACTGAACAGAGAGGTGAGGTGCAGACAGCGCTGGGTTTGCTCTTTAGAAAGCACAGCATGCTATCGGTGGTACATTATAAAACAATAGCCATACTTATACCAAACAAAGCCATTATTCGCCCTGTTTGAGAAAAAATAAAGTCAGCAGCTACAAATACTGTACCTGCTGACTTTTAATAAAAGGACACTTACCTGTCCCGGGATCCAGCATTGTCCTCACCCAAGCCAACTCTTTACTGTTTTTGCGGTCCGAGGCATGTTTACTGTGGGCAGCCTGCTTTAATTCCTTGCAGGCTTTACTGCCAGTTGCCCACTGCCTTACTGCCCTTTGTGAATGGTCCCACAGCATTCTGGGACATGTGGCACGTCCTAGAATGTTGCGTCACATTGGAAGGGGAGGATAATGTCTGATGGATCGTGTGGCAATCAGACAGGAAGTGGGAGTGGGTATCTTTAAAAAAGACCTCCACCTTGGTACCTTCTTCCCTCTTAGGCCCCGTACACACGATAGAATCCATCCGCTGAAAAATCCCAGCGAATGGGTTTCAGCGGATAGATCCTATGGTGTGTACACTCCAGCGGATCTGTTTCCGCGGATATTTCTCCCCTGGGATGGATTCCAGCAGATCGAATATTTGCTGACATGCCAAACAAATCCATCTGCTGGAATCCATCCCAACGGATGGATCCGCTGGTCTGTATAGACTCACCGGATCCATCCGTCCGAAGGGATCCCCCGCATGCGTCGTAATGATTCGACGCATGCGTGGAATTCCTTATAGGACAGCGTCGCGCACGTCGCCGCGTCATTATCGCGGCGACGGCGCGACACGTCATCGCCAGAGGATTTTGGCGCGGATTTCAATGCGATGGTGTGTACACTCCATCGCATAGAAATCCGCGGAAATCCTCGAGAGGATTTATCCGTGGAAACGGTCCGCTGGACCGTATCCGCGGATAAATCCTCCCGTGTGTATGGGGCCTTAAAATGGAAGAGGGAGGGAGGAGGGTATGCTTTAGGATGAAGTTCTGTTTTAAGCCTTGTTGCTGCCCCCTACCCCCGTTCTACCCATATCTCCTTTTATTACCTCAGAACAGTGGGTGATCTTTTAATCTGGAACACTTCCTTAAGGGAAAATTATATTTCAATTACACGCTTTTATTTTTTTTATTGTACATACGACACTCAGCAGGGAATGGCCACCCATGCAATTCTCAGCTCCCCTGCCTTTAATTAGCTCTGTTGTTACTAATAAGATGACAGCTCAGAGCACTCAATGGAGATACTCAACCCCAGTTCTTATTAAAATAACTGGCTCAGCTTGGCAAGCTTCCCTGATGGAAGGCATTTACAGGCAACATGAAAGATGATTAAAGTAAAGACTGAACATGAGGCATGTTTCATTAAGGAGATTAATATTTCATCTTTGACTGGTTAGAAGAACTAATGCAGTGAGCTGTCAGTATATACATAGGGCCAGATTCAGGTACAATTATGTTACGCAGCGGCGGCGTAACGTATCCCATTTATGTTACACCGCCACAAGTTTACAGCGTAAGTGCCTGATTCACAAAGCACTTACCTGTAAACTTGCGTCGGTGTAACGTAAATACGCTCAGCGCAAGCCCGCCTATTTCAAATGGGGCGGGCACCATTTAAATTAGGCGCGTTCCCACGCCGAACGTACTGCGCATGCTCCGTCCGTCAAATTACCCGACGTGCATTGCGCTAAATGACGTCGCAAGGACGTCATTGGTTTCAACGTTAACGTAAATGGCGTCCAGCGCCATTCACGGACGACTTACGCAAACGACGTGAATTTTCAAATTTCGACGTGGGAACGATGGCCATACTTAACATTGGTTAGTCCACCTAGAGGGCATCCTTAGTTTTACGTGGCGTATCTCGACGGAAACAACGTAAAGTTAGAGCGACGGGTAAAGCGTACGTTCGTGAATCGGCGTAACTAGTCATTTGCATATTCTACGCCGACCGCAATGGAATTGCCACCTAGCGGCCGGCCTAGAATTGCAGCCTAAGATCCGACGGTGTAAGTCAATTACACCTGTCGGATCTTAGGGCTATCTATGCGTAACTGATTCTATGAATCAGGCGCATAGATACGACAAACGTATCTCAGAGATACGACGGCGTATAAGGAGATACGCCGTCGTATCTCTTCTGTGAATCTGGCCCATAGCTCTAAACTGTCCCTGATTTGGAGGAACTGTCCCTGATTTGGAGCAATGTCCCTCTGTCCATCATTCCTCCTCATTTGTCCCTCATTTTGGTCTGATCTATATCGTTGTATATAAAATGCACTTTTTATCTTTCAAAAGTGTTTTCCAGTGCTAAACCTTTCATCCAAATTATAAATTGCTGCATTTGTAAAATTTTAAAGCCAATATAAAGGAATAGTAGTGGTAAAAAAAAAGTTATTTGTAGATTTAATTAACCTTTTTTTGTTAATTCTCCTTTAAGGGGGTGTGGCAGGGTGTGTGTCCTATGCCTACATACATTTTCTAGTAGGTGTCCCTCATTCCCATCTCAAAATGTTGGGCGGTATGGTATATGTACTGTGTGTTTTATCATCCCTTTACTTTATTTATTTACTTTTTTTGCTCAAGATATTCATGGTTAAAGGGTCACTCCACCCAAAAGGGAGAGGTGCAGTAGGCTTGGTCAACCACTGGCATCTTGGATATGCCAACAGTGAGATATCCCTGGTATTATTCAGGGCCGATCCTAGGGTCACAGGCACCTGGGTGCAGAAATATTTCTGGTGCCCCCACATGGGTGTGGTCATTTTACTAACTCCTCCCCTTTACAAATGTTTCTATGGCAACGACTCAACCACAGAAATGCTCCCCCACAAAGTCTTCATTACCCTGGGATCCTTACATGATCTCTTAACGATAAACAAAATACAGGAAGAGAAGCAGAGAACTTTATTGGGACGTGGAGGGGGGCCTCTCTGATGGACACAGAGAGGGCTTCTGTTAGAGAGTCTGTTAGAAAGACCCCCAGATATACTACAGACATGATACAGGAGATGGTCAGAGACTGCAGACATGATACAGGAAATGGTCAGAGACTGCAGACATAATACAGGAAATGGTCAGAGACTGCAGACATGATACAGGATACGGTGAGAGACTGCAGACATGGTACAGAAGATGATCAGAGACTGCAGACATAGTACAGGAGACAGTCAGAGACTGCAGACATGTACAGGAGATGATCAGAGACTGCAGACATGATATAGGAGATGGTCAGAGACTGCAGACATGATATAGTAGATGGTCAGAGACTGCAGACAATAGTACAGAAGATGGTCCATTAGACCCCTTTCACACTGGAGTTTTTTTTCAGGCACTTTAGCGTTAAAAATAGTGCCTGAAAAAAAGCCTTATCTGCTATCCCAGTGTGAGAGCCCGGGTGCTTTCACACTGGAGCGGTGCGCTTGCGGGACGTCCACAAATTTCCTGCAAGTAGCTTCTTTGAGGCCCTTTCGTCTGTGTATACACATCGGTGCCCCCGCCTCTGCAGGCACCTGGGTGCAAAGCACCCTGCGCACCTTGTCTAGTTTCGGCCCCCGGTATAATTTACACTAATTTATATAAAAGGACATTTTCCCCAGTGGGGCTTTGGACAGCAATATAAACGTGATCGAAGAATTGTTTGTTAAATAATAGTATAAAACATATTTATTTGAGAGTTGTCAAATGTCACAATTAATTACAATAAATAAAACACGTAAAACGGTCCGGCCAGATAAAATCCTGCATAATCCAATATTGCCATACATGCAAAATGTAGAACAAGATTGCATAGCATATCTTCTGTCCCTGCTCACCTGAGAGTTTTGGTTGTCCCCCCCCCCCCCCCCCCCCTATGTTTGTGTGTCCTACCTCCTCCTGTTGCTTTTCACATAATATACAATAAATAAGAGAGACCCTCCTAGAGCAAGGACATAACTATTGCCATAGTAGAAGTTGTGACTTCTTCTATGGGGCCCACTAGATGGCAAATTATGGAGGCAGCAACAGCACAAGGCAAATACAATCGGATGAAACAAATGTAAGCAACGTTTGAGAACCTGAATGCAAAATTACTATGGAAGCAATTAGCACTGAAAATGGAAATTTAAGACTTCTCAAATAAGAATTCCAGGTATGGATATTTTTACAAAATTAGGTTGGTGCAGCTTGGAAATACACACATACTGCTGGATTCACGTAGGACGTATTGGTTTCGACGTGAACGTAAATTACGTCCAGCCCCATTCATGGATGACTTACGCAAACTACATAAAATTTTCTAAATTCCACGCCGGAACGACGTCCATACTTAACATTGGCTAGGCCAGCTATTTGTTCGACTAACTTTACGCCTGAAAACGCCTTACGTAAACGGCGTATCTTTACTGCGACGGGCAAGCGTACGTTTGTGAATCGGCATATCTCGCTGATTTACGCATTCTAGGCGTAAATCAGCGTTCACGCCCCTAGCGGCCAGCGGAACTAGACAGCTAAGATACGACGGCGCAGGACGTTGTATCTTACCTACATATAAGTGTAACTCAATTAGAGAATACACTTAAATGTACGACAGCTTAGATTCTGAGTTACGACGGCGTATCTACTGATACGCCGTCTTAACTCTTTGTGAATCTAGCTAATACTTACCATAACCACTCACATAGAGAGGGTCATGGTAAGAGCTCTGGTAAGATTTTAAAGGGGTTGTAAACAAAAATGTTTTATTTTTTTTAAATAACAAACATGTTATACTTACCTCCACTGTGCAACTCGTTTTGAACAGAGTGGCCCCGACCCACGTCTTCTGGGGTCCCTCGGCGGCTGTCTCTGGTCCTCCCCGCACGAACTACACACGTTCATGCGAGAGAGCTTGCATTGTGTGTAGTCCGTGTGGGCACGCTCCCGTGATACAACGAGCGGCCATAGAGGGGTCAGGTAAGTGTAACGGGGGGCTGGGGGGGCGGTATACTCATTCTATGCATTAAGGTGAAAAATCGTTTTCCTTTACAACTCCTTTAACCGCTTGCCGACCACCCGCCGTAGTTATACGGTGGCAGGTCGGCTCTGCTGGACGAGATCACGTAGATATACGTCACCTCGTCGAGCAACCAATAGGGGCGCGCCGCCGAAGATCCGACGGCGTAAGAGACTTACGCCTGTCGGATCTAATGGATATCTATGCGTAACTGATTCTAAGAATCAGTCGCATAGATACGACGGCCCAGATTAGGACTTACGATGGCGTACATGGCGCTGCGCCATCGTAAGCCCTTTGGGAATCTGGGCCTAAATTCCTAACTAAGAAGTATATGGTTCTCTCACTTGAATTAAATCATTTAAAATGACTAGGTAAGTGTCTTTGATATGCTCCAAGGGACCCGAGAAGAGGAGGATCCAGGCTGCTCTGTGCAAAACTATTGCACAGAGGAGGTAAGTATAACATGTTTGTTATTTTAAAACAAACAAAAAAAAAAAGTAGCATTCCTCTGTTTCCCAAAGCATTACCTGTGGCTTTGCTTTGGTTGGGATTGTATACTCACAGCTTAATTAATCTCCCATAAACCATATTTCTTTACTGTAATTACTGAAATAGAATGTGGTTGATCCAGGTCCATCATCCAATGGGCACGCCTTCCTTCGCACACCCAGATATTTACCTGCACTTCTAAATTTCTTAGAACAGTGCCATTTCAACACCAGTTTCAAGTGTTAGTCCAGTATTACCGAGCAATGTAAACCATTTGAAGGACACATGAAGCTGTAATCCGTACTTTTGCTTTATGCTGTGATTATGTGATAATGCTCCTGTCAGCACTTGTGTTGAAATCGATGGTTTCTCTGGTTTTGTACAGCCTTAAGCCATAACTTAATTGTTATGTTTGGAAACCTCTGCATTATTATGCTCATACTAGTTTCTTCCTCTTGGAGCCAGATGCATGTTCTGACAGCCTACAGATACAAAGCCCCAGGTACCGCCTGCCGATCATACTTAACCACAACATAAACTGTACCTGGATAACATGCAGACAAACATACTTATACATGTAGCTGGATTACACGGTTAGTGTTCCTGAATGATACATCTGACATTGCTCTGGCCCAGATCATGAAGGCAGTTCCTTAATTGACAAGCAATGATGGCCAATTTGGGGGATCTGCCACATTGGCTTTTATTGCTTGCCAATTGAGGAACTGCCATCACGATTTGGACTAATACAATGTCAAATGTATAGGGGAGATAGTGGTCAACGTCACCTATTCTGGAATTTCTGCAGACAAAATAGCCCGGCGTAAATTTGTGCGGGCGTAGCGTATCTCAGATACGCTACGCCGCCGTAACTTAGTGAGTCAGGCTCTGTATTCAGAAAGAACCTGCGCCCTAAGTTAAGGCGGCGTAGCGTATGTGGTCCGGCGTAAGCCCGCAGAATTCAAATTATACATGTAGTGGGCGTGTTGTATGGTAATGAAGGCTGACCCCACGTAATTGACGTTTTTGACTAACGGCGCATGTGCCGTCCGTGAACGTAACACAATGCGCATGCTCCAAATTAACCCGCAAAAAGTCAATGCTTTTGACGTGAACGTAAATTACGCACAGCCCTATTCACGAACGACTTACGCTGGCCCAACATCCATACTTAACATAGGATACGCCTCATATAGCAGGGGTAACTTTACGCCGGAAAAAGCCTAATGGAAACAACGTAAAAAAATGCGCCAGGCGGACGTACGTTTCTGAATCGGCGTATCGACCTAATTTGGATATTCCTTGCGTAAATCGACGGAATCGCCACCTAGCGGCCAGCGGAAATATGCAACTAAGATACAACGGCGTAAGAGACTTACGCCAGTCGGATCTTAGCAAAATTCCGGCGTATCTTGTTTTCTGAATACAGAAAAAAGATACGCCGGAGCATCCTAGAAGTTATGCGGTGTATCAATAGATACGCCAGCGTAACTTCTTTCTGAATCTGGCCCAAAGAAGGTTTGAGTCCCGAAGAAGGCAGAGCACTAAGCCCATTTGCAAATTACATTGCTATTTGTGGGTTTTCATGGCTTGTCCACAATAGATGTGTTGGTCTGCACCAGCCTTTTTAAACCAGGGTGCCTTCAGGTTTCTTTAGGGGCACCTTGAATGCCTAAAAATTGCCCAAATATTGTATACAAGCCAGCGGATAGATCAAGCTTGCCTTTTAGTTATACAAAGTTGTAGGTTTTCATTGTGCACCATTACAACCTTCCAGCTGCCATCATCCTAATAACCAATGACATCATTATACATGTAGCTGGATTACAGTATGTGGTTAGTGTTCCTCAATGATACATTTGACATTGCGCTGGCCCAAAATATTGCAGGCCGTTCCTTAATTGGCAAGCAATGAAGGCCAATGTGGCAGATGGAATATGCAGTTCAGTTTTGGGCACCAGTTCTCAAAAAGGATATCGGGGAACTGGAGAAAGTGCAGAGAAGGGCAACCAAAGTGATAAGAGGCATGGAGGAGCTCAGCTATGAGGAAAGATTAGAGAAACTGAATGTATTCTCTCTTGGGAAGAGGAGATTATCATGTATAAATACATAAGGGGTTCCTATTGTGAACTTGGTGTTGAGTTATTCCCTTTAAGGCCATCACAGAGGACGAGGGGGCACTCTTTACATCTAGAGGAAAATATATTTCATGTCCAAATATGGAAAGGTTTCTTCACAGTAAGAGCTGTGAAAATGTGGAACAGACTCCCTCCAGAGGTGGTTCTGTCCAGCTTAGTAGATTGCTTTAACAAAGGCCTGGACTCTTTCCTTAATGTACATAATATAACCAGATACTAACATTTATAGGTAAAGGGGTGGATTCAGGTAGGGGCGCGCACTACGCTACGCCTCCGTAAATTACATGTGCTACGCTTCATTCACGAAGCAGTAGCACCGTAATTTGCGTGTGCGCTCCGTAAAACTGCCCGGCGTAAGCGCGCGTAATTTAAATGATCCCGTAGGGGGCGTGAATCATTTAAATTAGGCGCGTTCCCGCGCCGAACGTAGTGCACATGCTCCGTCGGGAAAATTTCCCGACGTGCATTGTGGTAAATGACGTCGCAAGGACGCCATTTGCTTCAACGTGAACGTAAATTGCGTCCAGCGCCATTCACGATTCACTTACGCAAACGACGTCATTTTTAAAAATCGCGACGTGGGAACGACGGGTATACTTAGCATTGGCTGCCCCTGCTTATAGCATGGGCAGCCTTACGCAGAAACCGACGTACGCAAACAACGTAAAATGTGAACGCAGGGCGCGCGTACGGTTGTGAATCGGCGTGAGTATGCAATTTGCATACTCTACGCTGACCACTACGGGAACGCCACCTAGCGGTCATCGTAAGAATGCAGCCTGCGATACGACGGCATAAGAGCCTTATGCCAGTCATATATTAGGCTGCAGTCGGCGTATCGAGCTTTCTGAATACAGAAAAGTCGATACGCCGGCGCAACTAAGCAATTGCGCTGCGTATCTATGGATACGCAGACGCAATTGCTTACTGAATCTACCCCAAAGTTGATCCGGGGAAAATCCAATTGCATCTCGGGGGATCAGGAAGGATTTTTTCTCTTGCTGTAGCAAATTGGAGCATGCTTTGCTGAGTTTTTTGCCTTCCTCTGGATCAACTGTGGGCATAGGATTGTGTATATTGGATTGTATGATTATTATTTTTTTAATTTGTTCAACTAGATGGTGTCTTTGTTCAACCTGACTTACTATGTAACTATGTATCATTCAGGAACACTAACCATATAATCCAGCTACATGTAATAAAGTATTTTTGTCTGCATGTTATCCAGGTATGGTTTATGTTGTGGTTAAGTATGATCAGCAGGCGGTACCCGAGGCTTTGTATCTGTAGGCTTGCAGTATATAAATCTGTCTCCAAGAGGAAGAAACTGATATGAGCATAATAACACAGAGATTTCCAAACATAAGGTTAAGGTTGTACAAAACCAGAGAAACAATTGATTGCAAGTGCTAAGCCCATCTGTAAGTCATATTGCTATGTGTGGGTTTTCATCGCATGTTCACAATTAGGGATGGGCCCGATGGTTGAGTCAAACGCAAGTTCGACTCAAACATCGGGTGCTCGTTTGTTCGAAGAACAAACAAACATATGGGGCGCTCATGGGACGTTCACCTGCCGATTAGCTCCCAAATTGCGAGATCGCAGTGCATTGATGGCTGCTGATTGGCCAAAGCATGCACCTGACCTGTATGCTTTGGCCAATCACAGCGCAATGTACTGTCAGAACCATGATTGGCCAAAGGCAGGATGTCCACGCTCACACTATATAAGGCTGCTTACACGGTGGCCGTGTGTAGTGTGTTATAATGGAGACTGGAGAAAGATTAGGCAGGGTAGTTAGTGGATTGCGCGTGTAGTCTATATAGTGCAGTACAGAGTATATAATACAGTGCAGTGCAGAGTATATAATACAGTGCAGTGCAGAGTATATAATACAGTGTAGCGCAGAGTATATAATACAGTGTAGTGCAGCGTATATAATACAGAGTAGTGTGAATAACACAGTGTAGTGCAGTGCATTTAATACAGTGTAGTGTAAATAACACAGTGTTGTGGTGCTACTGACGTGTTGGTGTGTACAACACTTCTGTGTCATCACTGATCTAATTTTTTTTTCATTAATCTTTTATTTTATTTATTTTTGCAGTATTAGGTTCTGTTACTGCATCATTAGTACTTCTGTGTCACAGGTGTTACTTCTTCTGCATCAGCATAGCGGTGGTATACTTTTTTCCCGTTGGTGCAGCAGCACTAAGGCCTTGTACACACGACCGAACATGTTTGCTGAAACTGGTCCGCGGACCAGTTTCCGCGGACATGTTCGGTCGTCTGTACGGCCGACCGGACCAGATTCCCGGCCGAGCGGACATGTTTCCAGCGGACAAATGTTTCTTAGCATGCTAAGCCTGTCCGTTGGACATGTTCGGTCGTCTTTTTGACTCACCGGACATGTCCGCTCGGCCGAAAGCCCTCGCATGCGTCAAAGTGATTCGACGCATGCGTGAAAGCATTGACCTTCCAGGGTCACGCACGTTGCCGCGTCATCTTCGCGGCCACGGCGCGGCCACGTCACAGCGTATTCTGTCCGCGTGGAATTTGGTCTGATGGTGTGTACAACCATCAGACCAAATGATCCCAGCGGACATGTCCGATGAAAACGGTCCGCGGACCTTTTTCATCGGACATGTTTGCCCGTGTGTACGAGGCCTAAGAATATTTAGGGCATAATTGCTGTCCCCCCTTTTGCATAGCAGGTGTTTCTCTTTCTGCGTCAGCAGTGGTTCCTTTTTATTATTGGGCATTGTGAATAATTTTTTTCCAGCAGCAACAAAAAAAAAATTATCCATAGTTGCTGTTCCTTTTTCTGAGTTGCAGGTGGTCTTCCTTCTGCGTCCACAATTGCTCCACCCTTATTTTCTTTATAAAAAAAAAAACTACAATATAACATATAATATAATATATAAAGCACAAAAGTATTGTACCCAAGCACCGTATTCCCATCCCACACTCTATAATAAAAAGTTATAAAACTATGGAGAGACAGTCGGTTCCTGGACACACTATAGATTTTCTGACTTTGGTTCTCTCCAAACAGAGACCCCCAGTATTGGCACCTATGCCATTCCTTAGCCCTCTGTGATTCCCTCTATAAATCTAAGGCTCTGATCTCCGACAGGCCACTGACTCATCTGTTTCACAATCCCCTTTTCCCCCCTGGACAGAATATTAGGCTTTCCAATGGTGGACGAATATGGGTCTATTTAGAATTGGACACTTTCTCTCCTCTGTGGGCCCTCTGACAGTGTCCCATTGGAGATGCCACAATCAGAAAGATTCAGACTACATCAAATCAGACATTTCATCCTCTCACTATGGCGTTCCAAATCAGTACCCCCACATGTCAATGCTTATAAGCAGTGGTGTTCTGGGTGTTCTGGGTCCTGGACCAAAGGGGTGGTGTTTCCTTAAAGCGGGGGTTCACCCTTAGAGGGCACTTTTCCCCCTTAGATTCCTGCTCGTTATTACTAGGGGAATCGGCTATTTATTTTAAAATATGTGCAGTACTTACCCGTTTACGAGACGCATCCTCTCCGTCGCTTCCGGGTATGGGCTTCGGGAATGGGCGTTCCTTCTTGATTGACAGGTTTCCGAGAGGCTTCCGACGGTCGCATCCATCGCGTCACGATTTTCCGAAAGAAGCCGAACGTCGGTGCGCAGGCGCAGTATAGAGCCGCACCGACGTTCGGCTTCTTTCGGCTACGAGTGACGCGATGGATGCGACCGTCGGAAGCCTCTCGGAAGAATGTCAATCAAGAAGGAACGCCCGCTCCCGAAGACCCATACCCGGAAGCGACGGAAGAAGATGCAGCTCGAAAACGGGTAAGTACTGCACATATTTTAATATAAATAGCCGATTCCCCTAGACCGAACGAGCAGGAAGCTAAGGGGAGATTTTTTTTTTTTTTTTAAATGGGTGAACTCCCGCTTTAATTTATACAGCCTTGACAGAGACCTCAGAAAAACCCTCCTATGCACTAAGTTGGGAAAGGGATTTGGACTTCAGCTGTGGTGTTGGAAGGCAACATGATTTAATATAATTTTCTGGTATTTCACTCCCTGGATGATACAGGCCCCCAAGTTGGATTGTGACCAATTATGCCTCTAACTTTGTAGAACAAAGGCCTAGCTCCTATCCAACTAGTGCGATAAGATGGGAATCATTGATTACCACTCTGCAAGCAGTCTTCAAAGAGAGCCATGGCTGCCAAGGTGATTGATGACGGTGGGTGACAAGGATCAAAGGAGCAACAGGCACCTGGAGATGATACCTGGACAATGCTGCCTCTAGAGGTCAATACGGCAGGACAGACAGTAATACAATCTATTGAGGAGGACTGCCCCGTAAACACTTTGATTTGTCCAAAAACCGAGTTGGGCTGGAAATGGTGTGGCGTGTGATTGAGGTTTAAAAAGGACTGACTGAAACACAGAGCTCTCTTTTGCCATCCTAAGCCCAGGTGACGAATCTCGAGGAAAGCATTTTGATAAGAATCTTTGATGTTCTGTTGTTATACTGTTGCTGTATACTTTCCGTTGGATGGATGGAGAGCGTCTGTGAACAGCTGTTTTCAAGTCTTGTCATAGATTCTCAATTGGATTTAGGTCTGGACTTGGAGTGGGTCATTCTAATACATGAATATGCTTTGATCTAAACCATTCCATTGTAGCTCTGGCTGCATGTTTAGTGTCATTGTCCTGCTGAAGGGTGAACCTCCGCCCCAGTCTCAAACAGGTTTTCTTCTAAGATTACTCGTATTTGGCTCCATTCATCTTCCCATCAACTCTGACCATCTTCCCTGTCCCTGCTGAAAAAAAGCATCCCCACAATATGATGCTGCCACCACCATGTTTCACGGTGGGGATGTATTTTTCAGGGTGATGTCCAGTGTTAGTTTTCCGCACATATAGTGTTTTGCTTTTAGGCCAAAAAGTTCCATTTTGGTCTCATCTGACCAGAGCACCTTCTTTCACATGTTTGCTGTGTCCCCCACATGGCTTCTCGCAAACTGCAAACGGGACTTCTCATGGCTATCTCTTAACAATGGCTTTCTTCTTGCCACTCTTCCATAAAGGCCAGATTTGTGGAGTGCATGACTAATGCCGCGTACACACGATCAGATTTTCCGTCGGAAAAAAAACTTTATTTTTTTTACGACAGAATTCCGCCCAAGCTTGGCTTGCATACACACGGTCAAACAAAAGTTCTCAGATTTTTCGTCCGTCAAGAATGCGGTGACATACAACACTACGACGAGCCGAGAAAATTAAGTTCAATGCTTCTGAGCATGAGTCAAATTGTTTTTTTTTTCCGTCAGAAAATTTGAGAACCAGCTCTCAATCTTTTGTTGGTGGAAATTTCTGACAGCAAAAGTCCGATTGGAGCAGACACACGATCGGAATTTTCGTTCAAAAGCTCACATCGAATTTTTGCAGTCAGAATTTCAGATCGTGTGTACGGGGCATAATAGTTGTCCTGTGTACAGATTCTCCCACCTGAGCTGTGGATCTCTGCAGCTCCTCCAGAGTTACCATGGGCCTCTTGGCTGTTTTTCTGATAAATGCTCTCCTTGCCCAGCCTGTCAGTTTAGGTGGACGACCATGTCTTGGTAGGGGTTTGCAGTTGTGCCATACTATTGCCATTTTTGGATGATGGATTTAATAGTGCTCTGTGAGATGTTCACAGCTTGGGATATGAGTACTTCTCCAACGGGGGCACTTGAGGTGGGGTGAGGAGGAGCTACTGAGGGACCCCGGAAGAGGAGGATCAAGGCCACTCTGTGCTTAACCACTTCCATACCGGGCACTTACGCACCTTCCTGCCCGAGCCAATTTTCAGCTTTCAGCACTGTCGCATTTTGAATGACAATTGCGCGGTCGTGCTACACTGTACCCAAACAATTTTTTTATCATTTTGTTCCCACAAATAGAGCTTTCTTTTGGGGGTATTTGATCATCTCTGCGGTTTTTATTTTTTGCGCTATAAACAAAAGAAGAGCGACAATTTAAAAAAAAAAACACTTTTTTATTTTTTTATTTAATAAATATCACAATTTTTTTTAACAAAAACATTTTTTTCCCTCAGTTTAGGCCGATACGTATTCTTCTACATATTTTTGGGGAAAAGAAATCGCAATAACCATATATTGATTGGTTTGCGCAAAAGTTATAGCGTCTACAAAATAGGTGATAGATTTATGGCATTTTTATGTTATTAATTGTTTTACTAGTATTGGCGGCGATTTGCGATTTTTTTTTTACTGTCACCGTGACATTGCGGCGAACACATCGGACACTTTTGACATGTTTTTGGGACCATTCACATTTATACAGCGATTAATGCTATAAATATGCATTGATTACTGTGTAAATGTGACTGGCAGGGAAGGGGTTAACCACTAGGGGGCGTTGGAAGGGGTTAATATGTGCCCTAAGATGTGTTATAACTGTAGGGGGGAGGGGACTCTCAAGGGGAGGAGACCGATGTGTGTTCCTCTGTACTGGGAACACACATTGGTCTCCTCACCGCTGACAGGAGGTGGATCTGTGTTTACACACACAGATCCACACTCCTGCCGTGATTACCGACAATCGCGGGCACCCGGCGGCAATCGCGGCCGTGCGGATAGAGAAATAGATGGACAGCCGCACTCCAAAAAGTCTTAAAAAAAGACGTGCTCTTTATTAATGGGAAAAAATGCACAGCATGCAATCAGCATACAGTGGGGAAAATAGCTGACACGTTTCGCATTGACTTTCAATGCTTAATCATAGCTCCACGCCGGATCACGAGCGTCGCCGCGGGTGTGTGCCCTAGATCGCCGGGAAGGCAGGACGTCATATGACGTCCACCCGGATCGAGGAGGGGTTCCTGTCGCCGTCATTTCACAATGACGCGGTAGGGATGTGCTTAACCAACTGCACAGAGGAGGTAAGTATGATATGTTTGTTATTAAAAAAAAAAAAAAAAAACTAACCTTTAGTAACCCTAAAGGATTTGCCGCGGGATTCGGCCGGTAGTGGTGCGGTATTAACCCCCGCTAGCGGCCGATAAAAGGTTAAATCCGCCCGCAATGCGCCTCTGCAGAGGCGCATTGCGGGCGGTATTGCCGCGGTTTCCCATTGCAAAAATGTATAAGTAAGAACCGGGACAGCCGCACTCCAAAAATAATGGGAAAAAATGGTTTCCCATTGTTTTAAATGGGAAGGAGCGGTATACACGCCACTCCTCTCACCGCTCCAAAGATGCTGCTGGCAGGAAAAAAAATTCTCTCCCGCCAGCGCATCGCCTCAGTGTGAAAGCCCTCGGGCTTTCACATTTAGTATGCAGTGTAGGAGTTTTTGAGGCGGTATAGCAGCGCTATTTTAAAAGCAAAGCTTTTTTATTTTTTTTTTAATTAGACAGAGTGGGGAAGTGTTTAAACATCTGCTAGGTTTTTTACTGTAAATAAATTCTTTATTCCAGTGACACACACCGTACAGATCCAGTATTTTTTTTTTTTTTTTTTTTTTTCATTTTCAAAGCAGTTTGTTGAAAGGCAGTACAGTACATAGCATGAGCCTCCAGCACAACCTGGGGCTAAAAGGTATACATACAGTTCAGAGACTAAAGTAACAATATTGTCAAAAGGAGTTTAGAGCAAGGACATCACTTATACATGTAATAGGATATTTTCACCACTTTGAGACTAAAGTCTTCAAAAGGGAGAAAACGAGAATAAGAATGCGATCAAAAAGGAATAAAATGGCACCTGGTACTGACTGCATTCCCGGCACCCCCAATGGGTTCATACTGTGCCTAAGAACCAGTGAATACGTTCAGCTCGCAATGTGTGCCTAACTAGGGTGAGAGTGGACCCCCTGTCCCGGAATAACTGATATCTCCGGGATCATGGGCCCATCCCAACGTAGGGATTAACCTAGCCTATTTCCGTATTTTAGTGAAAGCATGAGACTCCTGACGAGAGCTTAATTAACAAGCAGTAATCTCCAGTGCTCACTATAACACATAAACATAAACAAAGAAGAGAGAAGATAAAGTTCTCTACTGTAATCTTTTCAAGATGCAACTGCCTATCATACCTTAATATATTTATGGAGATATGTAAAGGAAAAGGAAGAGAAAAAGGGAAAGAAAAGAAACAGAGAGACAGAGGAAGACAAGAAAGAAAGAGAACATAGATTAGTGTCGCCAGCTACGGACTATATGATTCGCTCTATACGTTCCAAAATCAAAAATAACAGCAATCCAAAAAGGATGGATATCCCCCACCCTCCCTTATCCTTATAACAAAGAGATGCCTATATATCTAGCACAGGGTTCCCATACAGCCTCGAAAGATTTGGAAGAATTGAGTATTGTACTGACCATTTTCTCCTGGTGCATGATCCAAGAGATTTTCCTTTTGGTCTTCTGGAAAGATACAGAAGGTTGTTTCCACGCCCCAGCCAGTGTGATCCTAGCACCAGTGAGCAAGAAGGCTATCAATTTTTGAGTGTATTTGGTGGCCTGGGGGACATTAACCCCCAATAACGCTATTTGTGGAGATTTATCCACCGGTATCCCGGTCACCTTCCTAATGAGAGAGAACACTTTGTTCCAAAATCCCCTGATTTTAGGGCATTCCCACCAGGTATGCAACATAGAACCCTGGGCTAGGCAATTTCGGAAACACAATGGAGATGTGGTTGGGAACATTGCAGCTAGCTTGCAGGGAACCAAATACCACCGCATAAATACTTTGAGGTTAGCTTCTATTAGAGAGATGTTGATGAGACCCCTAGAAGCCCTCGACCCTACCTCATGCCATTTCTCCATGGTCCATGACATCTGTAGATCCCTCTCCCACGCCTCCATGTAGGAAGATTTGGATGTAGGTTCTGATAATGAATTGTAGACAATGGAAATGCCACCTAGCAGCGCTATTTTTAGCGCTGTACCGCCTGAAAAACTCCTCAGTGTGAAAGGGGTCTTACAAACCTTTGAGAGCTTCGCTGAACAGCTGTATTTATACTGAGATTAAATCACTTACAGGTGGACAATATTTACTAATTTGATGACTTCTGAAGGCAATTGGTTCCACTAGATTTTAGTTAGGGGTATCAGAGTAAAGGGGGCTAAACACAAATGCATACCACACTTTGCAGATATTTATTTGTAAAATAATTTGAAAGCCATTCATCATTTTCCTTCCACTTCACAATTATGTGCCACTTTGGTCTATCACATAAAATCGGACTGCAAAAAAAAAAAAAAAATTACAGAGGTTTTCAAATTTAACACCATTTTGCATAGGGTTACAAAGGGATTTTTGCTCAGTAAAAGTTTGATTAGTCAGATTAAAAACAATACACTCTCTTTGTGGCTTGTTAATTTTATTTAAGTTGTTCAACAAAGGTAGTGAATGCAATGTCTATAATACAGATAGTCACTAGAGGGCAGAACAACACATCTGGATATAAAATACATGTATAAAATACAGAACATCAATTATATACAAAATGTGAAAAAATACATAAAAAAAGTGTAAACAATTAAATAATAACTACCATTGTATATTCACCAAACTTTTAATACAGTTTGCATAAAACGTGCAATTTGTTTTTAAGTTATAAATAGAGTGGGGAAAGTTAAGGACCTATGTCATATTTGTGTTGATGCCTGCAACTCCACTAGGGAGATTGCCCCTTATTTCCTGTCCTGGTGATGATGCATGTCACTCCCCATTGAGACATATGCAGTAATAACGAAAACATTCTAATCCTTCCCCGCTCTACTTAAAAATGCTAACAATGGGCCAGATTCACGTAGAATCGCGGCGGCGTAACTTATCCTAGATAAGTTACACCGCCGCAATTTTTCATCGCAAGTACCTGATTCACCAAGCACTTGCGATGAAAACTACGCCCGCGGCCTCCGGCGCAAGGCGGGCCAATTCAAATGGGCGTGTGCCATTTAAAGTAGGCGCGCTCCCGCGCCGGACCTACTGCGCATGATCCGTTTCCTAACTCCCTCCGTGCTTTGCGCGCCGTGACGTAATTTTTTTGAATGGCGACGCGCGTAGCGTACTTCCGTATTCCCGGACGGCTTACGCAAACGACGTTAAATTTAGAATTTCAACGCGGGAACGACAGCCATACTTTAGACAGCAATACACTTGCTGACTAAAGTTAGGGCACCAAAAAAAAGACTAACTTTGCGACGGGAAACTTGACTACGGACGACGTAGTGAACGCGAAAAACCGTTGTGGATCGGCCGTAACTCCTAATTTGCATACCCGACGCTGGTTTACGACGCAAACTCCCCCCAGCGGCGGCCGCGGTACTGCATCCTAAGATCCGACAGTGTAAAACTATTACACCTGTCGGATCTTAGGGATATCTATGCGTAACTGATTCTATGAATCAGTCGCATAGATAGAAACAGGGATACGACGGCGTATCAGGAGAAACGCCGTCGTATCCCTTTTGTGAATCTGGCCCAATCTCTTTTGAGCACAAGGGGTTACTGAATACACCAGGTATCATTGTAGGTGTAGTGAGTGTTGTAAATAATGGGCTACTGTGGAATATATTTGCTGAGACGCAAAGTCCATTTTTTTCAGTTTTAGAACTTCAGGGCTAGAAGTTATGAGGTTAGTAACTAAGGATAATCAAACTAATAATAATAATAAGGATCATAAATATCGACAGTTACACCTGCTATTGTAGAGTCAGTAGTTGTAGGTGAAACTGTTGATGTTGTGGTAGGAGCTGCTGTAGTAGTTTGTGTTGTTGAGGGTATTGTTGTGGTGGTGACAGGTGTTGTTGTAGCTGTGGTGAGGAGTGTTGTGGTAGTTGATGGTACTGTAGTCAACTGTGTTGTTGTGGGAATTGTTGTGGTTATGACAGGTGTTGTTGTAGGGGCAGTTGTACTAGTTGGTGTTACTGTAGTAGTCTGTGTTGTTGGGGGGATTGTTGTGGTGGTAACAGGTGTTGTTGTAGGGGCAGTTGTACTAGTCGGTGTTACTGTAGTAGTCTGTGTTGTTGGGGGAATTGTGGTGGCAACAGGTGTTGTTGTAGCTGTGGTGGTAACTGTTGTGGTAGTTGGTGTCACTGTAGTCACCTCTGTTGTTGTGGTTATGATGGGTGTTGTTGTAGGGGCAGATGTACTAGTCGGTGTTACTGTAGTAGTCTGTGTTGTTGGGGGGATTGTTGTGGTGGTAACAGGTGTTGTTGTAGCTGTGGTGGGAACTGTTGTGGTAGTCGATGGTAATGTAGTCACCTCTGTTGTTGTGGTTATGATGGGTGTTGTTGTAGGGGCAGATGTACTAGTTGGTGTTACTGTAGTAGTCTGTGTTGTTGGGGGGATTGTTGTGGTGGTAACAGGTGTTGTTGTAGCTGTGGTGGGAACTGTTGTGGTAGTCGATGGTAATGTAGTCACCTCTGTTGTTGTGGTTATGATGGGTGTTGTTGTAGGGGCAGATGTACTAGTTGGTGTTACTGTAGTAGTCTGTGTTGTTGGGGGGATTGTTGTGGTGGTAACAGGTGTTGTTGTAGCTGTGGTGGTGACTGTTGTGGTAGTTGGTGTCACTGTAGTCACCTGTG